>NC_089272.1:10090676-10127297 GCF_963678975.1 Dysidea avara
GTATAACATGATGTACAGGTAGCCTGGCCTGTAATCTTACACATTTTTTGCTTTTTGTCCTCCCACTTTAAAACACTTTGTTCTATTTAATGCACACTGCCATGGAACATGTTAGAGTTCTTGAATTAAGCCTTTGGACAGCATGTTTGTGGTCATGCATGAAAAAACATAGAAAGTTAGTTACATGTATAGAACAAGTGAAATATAATGTTACGAAGTATTGAAAAAGTACCAGCTCTATTGAACTGTCAGTTTACTATTGTAACATTATTCACGTTCGTGTACTATAGACCTTCAAGATTTGGTAGAAACACCAAGGAGATGCATGTATGTATGTATGCATTGATTTTTATAGATTCGAACTTCACAGACTAGTTAGTCCGTGTTGAAGGAAACAGGTATGCGTTTTACCGACATTCCAAATTGTTATTGATAAAATGGAATAATAGAACTGCACGCTTATTCTACATCACCAACCATGAGAGCTAAGGAATTTCAAAGCTTAGCATTTTGTATATTTTATTTTAATTTACTTTTCTGGGCTAATGGCAAAGTTTTAAAGAAGCATCCCTGGATAAAAAGTAGCAAACCTAAATGGTACAGTATGTATATTGCATGTCTGTGACTTAATTACTTTGTTATTTTGTTGTTGTTGTTTTTTTAATGAAAACAGCCAAAACTAATTCTTGTTAAAATTCTTGTTAAAATTCCGTTACATGTGCAAAACAAATAAAGGAATTGGATTTGCTGGTTTGGGCTTGTTGCTAATGCTACTATGAATTAACCAACTACAGTATGTATTACTATTTTACAATAGGGTAATTTTAGGTGTGCAATAATATTATTAGCTAATTCTCGTGTTTTATAATTCATGAAATTTCGTAATTTGTTCAATTACGTTGCTATGCACAGCTAAGGAAGCGCTTGTTAAACAAACCACTTTTACCAACATATTATGCACAGAAGTATCTTCTAAACTGTTTTATAGTTTGACTATTGTGTTTTTTCCCACAAATTCTCTCGACAAAGCCTCAAAGCTGCCTTTCATTTTTGTTCGCATAGGTAAGTGATACGCCCCCTTTCAACTCAAAGCGATAGGCTATTCCTGGTAGTGTACAAGACCTGCACCATTGCTTTTCAGTTGTTAAACACCTGAAAACCTCAAAGGGAAGGTAATTTACATAATCTGAGGAAAGTCGCCGCACCCGTATTTCAGTCCATCAAAAAGAAACCACCTCAGAGCAAAGTTCACCGGTGCAGAAGTTTGATACAGACTTCATTTTGCTTTTACTTCTTACATAAAAGCTGCTTTTACCATTATTTAAAGATTTTGCTCACGTGGGTGCGTACAGACAAACATAGATAGATAGGTACACACACACACACATACACACACACACACACACACACACACACACACACACACACACTTTTATGAAAACAGTTTCAGTAAACCAGGCGCACACCCACAGCCGGCCTTTGGCCAGCTGTGGGCACACGCCTGGTTTAAAAAACCTCTTTACAGCGATTAATTAGCCTCCTGGTGTTATTAGCATATACTATCTATGGTTAATTTCATATGAGTTAGCTAGCTGCATGGTGCCTGGTTTTTAGAAGTAGCACAACATCAACTTGTTTATTCTGTGATCAGTGTACATGGGTAGACTTATTCAAGATTAAGATACTGCAATTAGAGATGGGTGATATAGCATTTTTGAAGAATGGTACAGTATTAGGAAAAATACCTCGATATCACTAAATACCTGTTAAACATGGATAAGCTATGATTTGCACTTATACCCACATTGTTTTAAAAGAAACAAATGAAACAACAATAATATTGTACCACAAAGTAAGTTTTGAAGTATCCCAAAAAGTAAAAACCATTGTGAACACTTTAACATGCACTCATAGATCTGTACTTGTCCATAGCGTAAACATGGCTGTATGAGGCTTGACTTCATGTACGTATCACAGATCCGGTTTTTTGACTCTATTAACCGAAAAGGATGTATGTATGGAGCATTATGTACTGTACAATGGGTTATGTGTGCAAAGTCCAATTATTGCAAAATTTGTGAAACGATCTCTATAATAAGTTTTGCTGGCAGACTAAATTTCTTATATTTTTGAGTGAGCAGAGTTTTGCCTAGACCATCTGTGTTTCTAAGTTTTCATAACTTTGTCATATTATCTAAACAGATGCACAGAGTTATGGAAACATCATGTTTTACAGATTTCACAATCGCAGAAATTTATGTAATATTATGCTGATGGCTATTTTAACAGCTTCACAAAAATTTGGACCTCACAATGATAATCTGCTGTATCTTGATAGAAAGTCAAAATAGGGATTAGAGGTGCTCCGATACTGATCCTATAATTGCCAATATACTGAGTCTAAACACCGATATAACTTAGTGTAGGTTAGAGGAAACGAAGATATTGATTTCTTGCTATCCATGCCCTTAACTATTTTAAGTGTTAATAATCACTGGCACTGCTGGTGGTGTGGCCTCACCCATGCAGACAGTAAGGCAAGTATCATGAATTATGTTCAGTATATACCCAATAAGATCTGTGCGCATTACTCCATATGGCTTTGATAACAAGGAGCCTGCTGATATTGATAGAAATCTCCCTATCAGCCACTGATACAATATCAGTATATTGGTACACTCCTAATAGGGATTCAGGCGTACATTACCATCCCAGCAATCCTTTCTTGCTTGGTGGTTTTTTTTTTTTTCAGTCATTATTGTTCTCCCTCTGGAAATTTTCATCTAGTAGTAAAAGCCATTCCCTTGAACAAGTAAACGCTTACACCTGTTATCAAATACTCTCACTTAGTTGTAATTTCAGATTGTTCTACTGTGCATGTATTTTAATTTTACTTTACCAACTCCCCCACAGGTCGTACAATGCTCCACAAGTATTATGACATGTTATGGCAGAGTTTCCCTCAAGATCACCTGATCACACTTAGTAGACTATGTGACCTACTACCAGTAGATGAAGGACTAGTGGAAACTATTGTGTCCTACTCTAGTTCTGATATGGCTAACAAGAGGATACTCAATGCTGCCTTGTCTAACCTCAAACATGACAGTCTAGTATTGGGGTTTTGTGCTCTTGTTGAGAAGTTGATAGGTAATCCTGAGAAGGTTAAGATGATCGAGAGTTTGAGAAGTGGTGAGTTGCTGGAATGTTAATATCGTGTGTACGTAAGTATGAATACATTTGTGCAATATGTGTGCACATGTAAATGGTATCACATCCACTGTACTAAAAGTACACGTGGGTGCAGTACTAGCATACAGTACATATTCATATATGTATACATAAAAGCATGCATATACTATATGTAGAGTAAGCCACTGATGTTTGGCCAACAGGAATTTTCGGACGCTCGGATACAGAAACTATAAAACGTATTCCCTTGAATTTTGCATCGTTGTTAGCTAAGACCCTCACCATCTAGCACACAAAGTTTTATAGGATTTCTTCAAGAACTGTGTATTTGGCGAGACATTAAGCCTACCTGTATGTTCAAATGAGTGCTTAGTATGTAGCTGGGATGCTATCAAACGAAGTAGCTACACATGAAGTGTCAAAGCACCTGTTACCAAGCCACAAGCAAACCTTTTTCAGTAAAATATTCACTTGGAATAATCTCACATGAAGAATGATACAGTATGGAAGCATTCTGTGATGAGATTTCAGTTGCTGTTGTACTAGAGCAGTTGAAATATCCTAAAACCAACTGATTTATAAGTGAATAAATTGAGATACTCTAACAGAGCAGTGAGGGTATATCAAGGTACTCTAATAGAACAATCACTTATAGCTGCAGTGGAAATTCCATTTCAAAACGTTCTGTACTGTGTCATTCCTCATGTGAGAATATTGCAAGTAAAGATTTTACTGAAAATGGTTCGCTTGTAGCAGGTATTCTCTCTGGGTGTGTAGCTAGTTTGGTAGCAGCCCAGCTGCAGACCGTCATAAAACACACTGTGCACTTAAATGGTTTGCTTTGATGTTTATAGTGTTAAACAGCTGAAACCATCTAAATTTGATTGGCCTACATGTGCTCATACATTTAATAATTTTTGCTGAAGCGTAGGATTGATTTATAAACTGATGCTTGGTAGGCCAAACCTTGGTGACTACCCTAGCTACATGCACATTAAATCTTTGCATTTCCTGTGCTTTGTGAGGTATAGTCCATACTTATGGCCTAAATGTCATGCGATTCGGACTTCTGACACAGGCTTAATGCCTCTCTAAGCACAAGATTCTTGAGGAAATCCTACCAAACTTGGTGCATAGATGGTAAGGATCTAAGCTAACAACAATGCAAAATTTAAGGGAATATGTTTTATACGTAGTTTCTGCATACAAGTGTCCAAAAATTCCTGGTAGCTAAACGCACCAGCACACATGTGTATGTGTTCACATACGTATGTATCAACATACTGTAAAAAGCCTAAATGTGTTGTACACTTATATATGTACATATGTGGCTATTATAATAATGTACTTAGTATGTTTGTGCATGTGTTTGTAAAAGCTCATACGCAATATTTTCTCAATAATTCTGTTTGTGTTTTCGTGTTTTACACAATATTTTCTTACATACAGATTGTGTCAAGGTGATGCAGAAGAAACCAAACAAGAACAAAACTGAAGACACCACAAAGAGCGAAGAGAAGGTTACCATAGTAACAGTACCCAAAGCCGAAGTTGAAGCATCACCTACTAAAGGAGGTATGTATATGTACGTATGTACATAGTCCATAGCCACAACTTGTTTATATATGTGACCAGATTTGCAAAAAGGGGTCTTCCACACACATCGAATTTACCAACTTTGATGATTAATATCTTGATATTGGGAAAAGCTTTGAAATTTGGTCAGTAGTGAGTACCAACATAGCTTAATGGATGGAGAAAATTTCAGGCTCTGAAGACTAAGTTATAGTCTCTCAAGTCCATAAAATTGGATGTATGTGGAAGACCCCTTTTAGCAAATACGGTCACATATAAAGTCTTGAAGTGCTGCTATACCATGAAACCAGTGTATTTGAAAATACACACTGGAATTGGAAAAGGCCCTGAGGATTGGAGTAACTGTTCTACGTATTAGACTATTTTAGGGCTGGGAGATTATATCGATTGTGGGATTAATTGTGACTGTCTCTGAACATCATGATGTTGATTTGTATTATAAATGATCGTGATGTTGTGACATCACATGCAAATGTACATTGGTAAATTCAAAATTGTGGCACATACTGTTGTGGAAGAACTTGATCCAGAAAACAAGCCCACACTTCTGAGACAGCTCATTGTATGAGTAAATCTTACTACGTACAGTAGTTTAAAAAGCTCGCCTGTTAGAAACTATTGAATTTCTAAGGATACTATTGCTGTTTGTATTAAACTGTAACTGCTTAATTGTGTTGAACAATTGTATTTGATTTCACCGTGTAATGTTAAATAAATAATTCATACAATGTTGTGCATACAGGATGTTATTGATGCATGTGAGATATAACATCGTGATAGTTATCATAATCACAATGTGTTGCATCCTACGATCATGAAAGTAACAAAATGTCACAGTCACTCAGCCCTAGACTATTAACAGTGCAAATAAATGTGCTTCTATCACTAGGACAGGTTCACCGTTGTGCCTGTACAGAAGTACATTTGAGATTCTTAAGGCATTCTTTGTAAGTCCTGTAATACTGTAAGCATTAGCATACTGTTAATACGTACACTGTATAGTAGCCTCCCATCATCTGAGCACTTGTGTACCAGTGTGTAGTAAGTACGAGCTGAATAGTCACATATAGTGTGCATTATGTCTGCAATTGATGTTTCACCTGTTCCTGTACCCTCCAGCTGATGATGCGGACAGTTCAGAGGACGATACAGCTCCCAATAGAGAGGCTACTCCAGCCACACCAGTTGAGGATGATGATGATGGTAGTGACGCTCCACTAGTGTTGCAAGCATTACCATCCAGTGTCACTGCTGAAAGTTAGTTTATCCGTATACTGTACAGCACAAATAATCCATTCTTATTACTTCAACATGTATATATATTTTGTGCATAGCTACATAGATATTTTCCACCATTTTGTATTCCCAGCTCGTTCACTACTGAAGAAGTACTACCCTATTTTACTGGACAAGTTTCCTGATGACCATGTTACCACAATTGGTATATTTAGTGAGCAGGTCTCCATCGATGATCGTTTCTTTAATGAAATATTATCCACTGTTAATCCAAGAGAGGCTAATGAGAGGATATTAAATGCCATCATTGTTATGTTGAAACATGACGACCAGATTTTGGAAATGTGTAGTCTAGCCAAGACAGTTATGAGGAGTGCCAGGTTTTCTACAGAGATGCTAGAGTTTGAAATACGTATGTTCATAAACTTGTATGTTACATACATATGTATATGATTGAATAAATCTTATTGTGTGCCCTTATCATACAGTATGGTAGTACTATATATTAGGGATTGTGGTGTTTTGAGTTTTCTTGCCTTTCGATATCACCTGAAAAGCAGTCTCGGTTTTTCCTTTAAAACAGCTTGGCAGTATAACCAAGCCCAAAGTTTGCTGTTGACCCCAAATATTTCCAACAAGTCTCTATGGAATTTTAAGAAATTATATTTTGCTGAGTTTTCTACTAACTGATAAGCATAACTCGACAATGCAGAAAGCTATGGGCTTGAAGTTTTTTCACTGATCAACGTCGCTTCATCCTGAGACATGACTTTTGCTGTATCACGGGCTTACCTTAGTCTCAGTTTATTTTGCAAAGTGTCAATTTTTCATAGCTATGTACAGCATAAGTACAGTATAGCAGAATTTTATTATAAACTTCTACATGACACCTGTGTACATACATGATACAGCTGTAGGTACACAATTAATAAATACAGTAACGCTCACATCTCTCACACCTGGAATACTGTTGCTAATGCTGCCAAGGACACACCAAAGTTTGGCTTGTACGTATGTGAATTATAGGTGCTTGATATTCCCTAGATCCCATTTGTTCTGTATGCTATTGGAATACTTATGCACATTAATACACACTTTATGTATGATTCATCTTGTACAGAATGTATGGCATTAGAGGTGAAGGCTAAATCAGCTCGATCAACCACCACCAAACGGTCATCAGATCCTCCTGCAACTTCTCCATCAAGTGATGATACCGGTTAGTAGATGTTTATAGTGGAACTTATCTTAGTGGCCACCTGTATAACACAAATCACCTTCCATAACAACAAACTTTCAGTTTCACCGGACGTTAGTGTCACGAATGCTATTACAATTTTTCAAAGCTGTTTATTGACAAGATTTTGTCACTATTATACAGTGGACCTATTAAAGAGATTACATGCATATGGAATCTGATTTCGCTGCTTATTGTACGTACATAGTGTTTCGTACAGGGTATGCATCTATTCAAAACTGTAATAGTAAAATGTGAATCATTTTTAAATGTTTACAAATTGATGACCTATAAAATGTTTATCAGAAACCTTATTACTGTCAGCTGTCATTCTGTGGCTGTACACAATAAAGTTTAAGGTATTCTCTGTTAAATAGAAATGTATTACAAATTACTACAGGAATGCGTATATTATATTTCGATGAATTTTGTATGGATATAGTCAAGTCAATAGACTATACTTTGACGTGACAACTGCTCGTGACTCTATACAACATAGAATGGTACTTACGTATGGGAGTTGATATCAAGGCCACATCAGTGATTGGCACCATGTCCGAAGTACAATCACTACAGCAGTCATCCTTTTAAAGTATCACTAGATGTGTTTCAGAATCCCAGTGGATAGTAGCCACGTGCTGAAGTGTCTGTTCCTTTTTCCTCTTGTCAGCTTGTGTGAAAAAGTAGCTTCTCTTGCTCAGAATTGATCCAAGTACAAAGCATGCACAGGTACATCCTCCTCTGGAATTTAGTTTACATGAGCAGGTGGGCTTCAGCGGTCTCTATCTACGTATGTTGTAGCAGGACTACCAACTGTCCAGTTTAGTTGTAGTAATTAATCTTCAGGTGGTTTTAATGGTGAAGTAGCCTGGCTATAACCATACAAAATTATATAGTAGAATGCGGTCGTAATGGCTTTGGAAGTGCATGCCTGTAGCAATTTTCAGCACATTTCTATGAAGTTATTATTCGTTATACATAACCATAGTGTAGTCATGCAACTTTGTGATTGCTTGCAAATTAAAATGAAGGAGGTAAAATGAGAGAAACACAATTATCACACAGCTTTCATATCATTAATTCTGTTTTTACTTTAGCTGGTGATACTAGCAGGAGTGGTGATCCCGGACCGATAATATTACCACGACTTTCATTTTGTGTTAGCATTGAATGTAAGTGATTACATAGTACATACTGTATGTATTATGATAGCGAGTATAGTTGTTTGTAAGTGTGTGTATACATTATACTGTACATTAAGAGACACTTTGACAAGCTGTACCTAGCACAGTTATGAAGATGTAGTTCCAAATCTGAATGCTGTTGTAAACAGAATTGACAGAAACAATACTTTTGATGATTTCCAGCTGACAAATACTTTAACTGAACTGTATACGTACATACACAGGCAGTCGGTACAAATGATGTACTTTGTGTATGCTCATTTTCTATCCCACCAAAACTGTACATTAAAAGGAGTTTGTGGTACATAGTTAAGATAGTTCATATCCATGTATTACACATTTAGTGAAAGAATTACTACAGTCAAGTCAAGACACACAGTAGTATGTCTTGTGGCCAAGAAAGCTGGCACACCGCACCTTGGGTATATTAACAGAAAGAAACAAAACCCAATTTTCACGCATATGTAGCTCCATGCTCCCTTCTTGAAATGTAATGGAATTTGTATTGCAAATGCTCTCCACCTTCATCACCCCACATATCAACTTTGAGCAAGATTGTTTATTACAATCATAAAGTATGAATCTTCGCTTAATTTCTGTTTATTGTTTATGAACTCTACTGCTTCAAAGCATGAGATAGAAACCACCTCCAGATAATTATTACTCATTGTGGGTTTTCACTATAATGGTTATTCTGATTACACATTATATGTGTTATGTGGTATTTTTACAGGTCGTATTTTGTTGATGAAGTACTACAACTTCCTGTGGCGTAGTTTTCCACGAGACCACGTGATCTCTTTTGACAGATTCAACAAGATGATTCCACTGAATGCTGGTATTGCTGATACCATAGTCTCATCAACAAATTCAGAGGAAGGGAACAGACTGATATTGGGTATTTCCTTGCGTATAATAGATACTGACCAAGATTTGCGAGAATTCTACATCTTGGTCAGCAGAATTATTGATAATCCAAAGTTGTCAAAGATTATGAATGTCTTTAAGAGTGGTACGTAGGTAACGAAATGCAACATTTTATATATGTACTTCAATGGAATTATCTTGTTTTAGAATGTGATAAGCTTATAGAAGCGGCAAGCACAAAGGAGGCTGTTGCCAAAGTAAAGGAGGCTGTGGCCAAAGCAACGAACACTGCAATGCCTAAATCTAATAGCACACAAACGACCACTTCATTATCTTCAGTTCAAACTGCATCTGGTAAGCAATGGTAGGCATTAAATCGACAATACAATGGTGTGTCCTGAGGATAAAAAGTGTATTTTATCACCTGTGTATGTATGTACATATTTGGGCAACACTGATAATGTAAGACACTAGAATAATTATGCTGTGCTCATATTTTTTGTAGCAACTTCAGAAGGCAAAGCAGTGATCATTGAGCCTGTGGCTGAGACTGGTAGTGAAGACACTGTACCAGCAGTGTTCAATAAGTTAGCTGCTAACCAGCTGAGCACTAATGGTGGGTGTTTTTGTGATACCATAAAGTCGTTTTCCTCTTACTAACTACAACCTCACTGTGTGCGTTCAACACAAACCCTAGTCTGAAACACACGCACACACACACGCATGCACCCACACACAAATACACACACACAAACACACACACACACAATAAAACTATATGCATTATTCTTATATGTATATGTACATACATGTATAGTAAACTGTAATATACTTACCTGTATCCATATTCTTTAGGAGTTGCTGTACTAAAGAAACACTACTACACTTTACTGAAGAGTTTACCAGATCACATGACCACACTGGGTAGATTGAGTCAAACTACTGAATTGAGTGATCAAATTGTTGATCAAGTGATCTCGTGCTCCAGCTCTGAGGAGTCAAATCAGCAGATTCTTGACTACGTCATTGTGACAATTAAAAGGGATAGTGATCTGTTAGAGTTCTGCTCTACAGTAGAGAAACTGTTGGAGACTGCAGCTGTGGTAGAACCACTAAGAGTTGGTTAGTTTGGACTGAATGTGCTCAGTAGTATATACACTGTATTATACTGTAGTATGCATGCAGTGAAGCTTCAAAGGATTTTACATACATTAAATAGAGATTTTGGTCTCAGCTGGTTTTAGTTCCACACATAGTGTTATCTCTATAGGAGGATAACCAACAAAAAATAACTAAATGTGCTATAATGTTATTTGTACAGAATGTGTGTATATATGTGACTGGATCTGCGAAAACCCAACACAATAGCACGTTTTTCAAATTCCTGTTTATTAAATATTATTTTATAGTCTACTTAGCCAAGTGTACCCACTGGCAAAGTTTCAGCCTCATATGCCAATAGCTTTAGGAGTTACAGCCCTACAAAGTAGCAACAACAGAAAAATCGATTTGTACAGCAAGTATAGGGAAAATAGATTACAGGTGCTTACTAAAATGGTTGTAACTTAAGAACGGATCAACGTATGGAGCTGAAATGTTCACCATCATGTTTGCCATGAATAGAGGAATTGATTTTTACTGGATATGTTTGTCCTTTTATTGCCTTTCTTCACTGCATACAAAGGCGAAATTTGTGAAGAAAAAGCGATTGCATATGAACACTTTGACATGACGTAAACAAACACGCATGACTTCCGTATCTTTAGATCTATTGCAATACGTAAAACAAAGGTTTTCCAACTTCTCGTGAGTAGGCAAATAGGCTGATATTCAGGTTTTTGTTGTTACTCCCTTCCTACACTACGAAAGAAGTATTAAAAATTCATAGAATTTTTCAATAAATATGCAAATATTTCACCCAATATATTCAATGTTTTATACTGTAAATTTAGGCTTGTACTATTATGTCTGATTTTTGCAGATCCAGTCACAAATATTGTGTACATATATACAGCACATGTATATTGAGTTGGTCACTACGTATGCAATCCTTGTAGACTGTATAAGAGTTCTGAACCCAGATGCACCATCACCACCAGCCTCACAAGATACAGCTGCTGCATCTTTTTCAGATATTGTTGCTCCTACAACACTGTCACAACACTCCTCAACATCTTCTGTTAGTACTAGTGATGCTGCTCCTGACACTACTCCATCTGTTAGCAACCGTAAGAGTGGAATGTATTTTGAAATACGTATAACATGGTATTAACAAATCCATACAACCCCACCATCATGTGATAGTCACAGTAACTTGCTTATTTGCCAATGCAGCCAACATCAATTTTAAATGACATGTAGAATATTCTGATATCAGCTACTGTACGTTTTATTAGAGTAAATGAATGAAGCTCTAAATTGAGAAATTTCTGAATTTGTTGATAAGATGGTAGTTGATGCATATGTATCATCACCACTATTATTAGCTTTTTAGCTCATGAAGAGTTGTTGTATGTGTGTATGTATGTACTGTATGTACAGTACGTATACATACAGTAGTTTGTGTTACCATTGAAATGCTCTTTTAGGTGCTCCTGTTATTTCTCAACTGAATGAAGCTAGTATTACTGATGATGTACTGCCAAACCCAACTGTCTTTAACCACTTACCAACTGGTCGGCTATCTGCAAAAGGTCGTGAAATTTGTCTTTACTATATTGTACAATACTTATGTGTATAATTGCACATTGCCCAATAAGCTACAGTGACTATGTTGCTTGATGGTGAATAAATTGATGTTGTGATATATGTATTTCTAAAAACCAGGTTCCCAGGCTATCCCTTGGAATTTATGCTAGTAACTATTTTATCCAATTAGGTTATCATACAATACAATAGTATTGTATAGTAGGGATCATAAAGGAGTAGGCATGGCCCATGAAAAACAACATCACCCAAAAACCAGCCTCACTTTTCCCAGACAACGATGAGGCAGTATTGGTTATGTAAAACTAAGCCCAAACTAGCCTTCAGATTGACCCAAAATACTTTCAACATGTTGCTATAGAAATTTTAAAATTATTTAACGGAATTTTCTACTGACTGACTGACTGAGTAACTGACAGACTGATGCTTTCATACAAGCGTAACTCGACAACAGCTAAAGCTACGGGCTTGGTTTTTTCACTGTTCAACATCGCTTTGGCCCGAGAGGTGCTTTTTGGCATACCACAGTACATACAATGCACTCTTCATTGACTTACCAATGTCTTCCTTGTGCTTTGTTGACAGCGAAAAATGTCAATTTGGCAGTAGCACTTGATGACTTCCTTTCGTAACAGGAATTTGCTCATATTTTTCATAGTGGCTACTTTGATTGCAGAGGTGTTTTCAAATAGTGTTTTGATTTGTACTGCTGTGTAACGGGTTTAACATAGCTAGCAACGAAGCGCTATGGATACTTCATTTTTCAGACCAAAATTGATATAACTGGGACGCATGGTGCCATTTCTTTCTTTTGATGCGGTATGCATGGGCTCACCAGTCATAATAATTATTTACAAAAAATGTTAACAAGCACAAAATATTTGAAATTTTCAATGGAAATGCACGGTAGGGATATAACACTTCTTATTATTTTACTGTGATTTAATATCGTGCACTACTCCAGCTTGTTTCAGTACTTTTTATTGATGTGCTATGGTCCCTACTCTAGTTGAAAATTTTGTGTACATGTAATACATACCTTGTGACATTAACCATAGTTCGATGCATTTTGTGATACATTAATTAAGTTGCTATGCATTCTATGGACTATAGCAACATAAATTACGCCAGATGTATCTCGACTATTTTATGGTTTGTCTATCGTGTTTTCTGAACTAGTTAATTTGTTTGTGAGCCCTTTTATTTAACTATTCCTAAAAGCCTACAGTAGGACATTAGCTATGCTGTTTATTTATTTATCATTATTCATTTTGTCACTAATTGCACATACACATACAGCCGATTTGGGAATGCATTCAGAGTACCTTCAGATGCTCACTGCAAAGATTGTCACTGTAGAAGTTAATACTGGGCGTATACACACGGTGTTTGTCTTTCATATACACTGGCTGCTTTTGGCATAAAACATTTTGCTTACATGCATGAAAGTGGACAGACATAGAAATAAGCATGCTCCCATGTTAATATCAGGAACCAAGCGACCACCTTGTTGGTTGTGGGCATGCAGCTTGTTGAAACTTTTCACTGTGTATGCTTTTTGCTGAACCTAAGGATGATGTTTATATGTACATATTGTACTTTGTGTGGGAAGATCAAAGTGATGCTGCGTATCGTATTGTCCATACAGTACTAATCAACTGCATAACTGTACTGTATGAGTCATACAGTACAGTTATGTGCTTAATTGGGAAAATACAGCACAGTTATGTACTTAATTGGGAAAATACAGCACACTTGGGCAAATACAGTACAGTTATGTGGAGAATTTATTTAAGGAATGTTACATAAACAACACACTGTAAATTGCTAAAACAAGCCAAACTAATCCTACGAGTTCATTCAACGGATAGGAATAGATTGTATAAACACTTACTGATCGTCTGATCACGAAGCTTTTGAACACGACTACACTAAGACAGCACGTGCATGACATTGTAAATCGCTAAAACTAGCCAAACTAATCCTATTAGTTCATTCTACGACTAGAAATAGATTATATAAACACTTACTGATATCCTCATCACATAAAATCACAGTGGTTTGAGTATTAGAGAAAATCGCTCCTAGCCAGACGCGACCAGGAAGTACAATATAACACTTAAAGCACAGCCTTGCTTGTGTGTACGAAAAATACAGTACTCAGAGTGTGTCTTGAGGCAAATACAGTACTCAGCTTTGCCTCGTGCTGTATTAGCCTCTCGACACACCCCCTCGTACTGTATTTTCCGTACAGACGCGCAGCGGTGCTTTAACTCTAACAGAATTCTTCATACATCTTTTTTTTAAACATGTATACAATAGTAAACATCGGTAGCTATGTTTTTTTAATATGTTAATGTTTCTAATTATTAAATTGTGGCTTATGTATTGTACAGCTCAAAAAGTTTTAAAGAAACATTATCATAATTTGTGGAAGGCATTACCAGAAGATTATATGACATCACTGACTAGACTCAGTCAATTGATGCCACTAGAAGATAGAGCAGTGGACCACATTACTTGTCAACCTACTCCCATTGGGTCAAGAATGGCAATGCTGGATATGGTCATTCTGTTCAAATGCTCTGATGGACAGTTACTGGATATTTGTTCCATAATGGAAACTATCATAGGAGATGAACAGAAAGTGGCCCAAGTAGTAGAACCATTAAGAATTGGTTAGTCTATTGTAATAATTGTTGTTTGTACAATCTCCTTAGGTACATGTAGCATTGCAGTACTGTATGTGGGTTGACTTTTTATATGTGTAAAACATACAATATGTATTAAGTTCAGCTTACAATTTTGCTATGGTCAAGTATATACCTATTTGAGACCTACCGATTTTGTTCATATCATCTCTATTCACGTGCTCTAGTTGGTAGTTATACAACAGGCACGAGTATGTTTATACAGGCAGAGTACAAGTGTACGTTGTATAGCTGTTATGTACCACTCTGCGTGGGAAGTTCAAAGGCACCGCCAGTGCCATAATTTGTATATTGCACTGCTGCAGACCGCAGCGAGTGCATTATAACTTATAACGCACTGGTTGCGGTTTTGTAGACCACAACGAGTGCATTATAAGTTATAATGCACCGACCGCAGTGCAATATACAGATATTGCACTGGCTGCGGTTTTATGCAGCATAGCACAAGTGCCGGTGGTGAGGACCACTACGACACCTCACCTAATAGGTGGAAGAACACTTCACAGATCACTCGAATTCTTTTATAGCCTGACATGTAAAGGTCGATTGTGGGCCATAACGTCACCAATACGTATAACGTTTACAAGCAGCCAATGGCGATCGAAAAAGCCAACACGGGTGGCCACAACTCTAGTCTACATATATATAAACGTACTTATACACCTTACTAGTCTGGTGCCATCTTAGCCCAGATTAAACTGTAGTCCACTTCGACAATGACTCAATTAAACAAATATATTCTAAATAATACTAACCTTTACGTTCGATTGTGGTAACCAGTTTTGTCATGCCACCAGATTCGAGTTTAGCCAGTGTGAATAGTAAGAATTAGACTAGTATCGTTTAGTAGTTGGGTTTTGTTTACTTAAAACGTCTATTTAGCTACTTTTTTTCGCTCGAGGGAATCACTATGGCGATTAGTCTGGCGCTTAGTCTATATGGAGATTGAGTGATCACGCTGGCATGTTGAGCACTACATAATGAGAGTCGAACAGCAAATGCAGGTTAGTGATATAATTTATCCCATAGCGTACTAGCTTTCAATATCTCAGGTGGCTGCAGTACTGCAGGGGGAACGTCATCGCAACGTCCGGCTTGGTTACCCACAATCGATGTTAGAAACCTGGCCTTTATAAGTGTTACAGCTGTCTTGTGAGACTCTCCCCACCTACTAGGTGAGTGGTACATAACAGTTATACAACGTGCACTCGTGCTCTGCCTGTATAAACGCACTTGCCTTCGGGCCTAACGGCCCTCAGGCTCGTGCGTTTATATCAGGCAGAGCACTCGTGGCCGTTGTATAACTATATAATGTACCACTCACCTAATAGGTGGGGAGAGCCTCACAGGACAACTGCACCTTTAATAAAGACCAGGATGCTAACATTGATTGTGGGCGACCTAGCTGAACATTGCAGTAACATTCCCTCTACAGTACCTCAACCACCTGAGATATTGTGTTTGACCAAAGCTAGTTTGCTGTGGGCTATAGTACTAACCTGTATTTGCTGTTTGGTTCTTGATCATCACATAGTGCTCATACATGATCACTCGATCGCCCGTGATTCTCTTGAGCAAAAATAAAATAGCTAATAGTAAACAAAACTATCTACTGAACCACTACTAGTCTGATTCTTACTATCTACACTGGCTAAACTTGAATTTATAGTAGCAAGACTAAAACTGGCTGCCAGGATTATATAGATAAAATAGTTTTATTGACTCATTGTCGAAGATGGACTACGGTTTAACCTACAGTAGGCTCAGGTGGCATCAGGCTAGTAAGGTATACAAGTACGTTTATACGTATGGATAGTAGACTAGAGTTGTGATCACCGTACGATCACCATTGGCTCACCTTTGATCCAGTGATGTTCGGTGACGTTATTGCCCCACAATCGACTTTTACATGCTAGGCTATAAAAGACTTTGAGTAAACTGTGAGTTGTTTTTCCACTTACATGTATGTATTTCGTAGTGGTCTCAGCTGTCAGTACTGTGCAATACTGTTTGTGCAATACTGCGCAAAACCGCAGCCAGTACAATATCTGTATATTGCACTGTGGTCAGTGTTACATATAATGCACTCGTTATGATCTATGAAACTGTAACTTGTACATTATACGTTATAATGCACTCACTGTGGTCTGCAGAAGTGCCATATACAAATTATGGTGGCAATGCCTTTGAACTGCTCACTCAGAGTGGTACATTAGTATATACAGGTTGATACATACTTTAATACCATACCTGTTCCACTGCCCATACAAAAGTCTCAATAGTAGCAGTGAAATTTATCCCGTATTTCACTGGTAGCAGTGAAAAAGTTGTAATTGCAATTTCATTGGCTAGAATTTATGTTAACAATGTAGTGCCAATTAGTGTTGACGCGTGTTTAGTACATAGTGACAAATTGCGTACATAGCAACGCTAATGCACAGCATGCGTATATGCATGGTATTAACTGAGAATAGCATGGGTAGCAGTGAAATTTGGGATAAATACCACGAGTGTTGTATTGGAAATGGGGATAAATTTCACGAGGCAAAGCCGAGTGAAATTTACCATTTCCAATACAATACTCGTGGTATTTATCCCAAATTTCACTGCTACCCATGCTATTACTAGTACTAATTAAACAGCTACTTATAATTTTGAATATATAACAGATAGTTAATCAACTTCTACTTTGCTTACAATTTTGTATGTGCATGTGTGTTCAATGTAAACATGTGTATACTGCCATACCAGTCTGTTCATAATCTCTAGATTGTATGGAGGTGTTGTTACAAGCTGGTACCAGAACTCTTACCACATCATCCTCAACTAACAACACAGTTACCATCAGTGCTCAACAAGAGTCTTCCCCACAATCATCAACTACCTCATTACCCACCATCACTGAAATTACCGAACCTCCCATTGAAGAAGCTACCTCTACACAGAAAACTGGTATGCACTGACATATATTATGGTGTGCTCATAATAAAATAGTCATGCCATAAACCACAGGTCTGATTTTTTTTCCAGAACAGGATGCTTGTGCTTAGCAGCCACATTTTAGTAGTTGTAGTACAGCTACATCTAGTACATAGTAGGGCTAATCGATATTATCATTATGCTGATATATCATAACATTTGAAAGTATTGATATCACAATATACGTATACCACTTTAGCTTGGGCGTTCAAAGGCACCACTTAGGGTTTAACTGGCATATTCACTGGGTAATATGTAGATATTACCCGGGCAATATCATGGTAACGTGGTTTGCTCATGGCTTTGATGCCCAACTAGTTCACAGATACGATACACTTTGACTCGACGACATGGAGTATTTAATTATGGGTTTGGGTTTACAAGTTAGGCTAGGCTCAGTGTAGTTGCTAAGTTTAGATTACTTGACAATAACTAAGCTGTATTCTAGGACGAATGATCTGTAAAACAAGCACTTGGGCAATGCATTATTTCTAGCCACTGCACAGGGGGCATGTCAGCCATTGAGCAGACCACGAAACAAGAAAAATGATAACTAGATGAGTAGCTTATAGTCCTAAGTATGTAACTTACTGTATTAACTTACTGTAGTATTAAAAAATTTACACCACAAAAATCATTCCCACAAATGAAAATTCCTGGCATGTGTTGAAACATAACGGCATAGGAATAATGTTCTGAGAGCTATTTGCCCACTCAATTGAAATCACAATCGATCATCAGATGCTAGTGTGTAAAACAAATGGTGTGAGTGCTCTGTAGTTCTGTTACCTATCAGGGGAGTGTGCCCTGAGTGATACGTAACAGTTATGCCATGAGCACTCGTGCTTTGCCTGATATATACACACTCGCACTCGGGCCACATAACTGTAAACAAGGTGATAGTGGCTCTTTTGGTTCACCTATAAAGGCTCCTGAACATTATGTGGGACCAGCAATAAATGAACAATTGTAAGTATCATCAAGTATTCAGTGTTATGAATAGTGGCTTTTGTATTGATCGTAATAGGAATATCACTCAACCCTAGTATGTACATTGTGGGTCTTAACAATAGCTACTTCATGACTTTTTTTGATATAATCACCTTATTATAGAGACAACTTTTTGGTCCCACAGGGTTTCATTTATACTATGTTGACTTGTGTGTCCCACATGATTGTACTGTTTGCTTCCCATCATCTTTCACACAGTTGTGATGACAGCTGAGGACAGTAAAGCAGCACTGAGGACATTTGATGAACATTCTCATCTCATGACATTAATAGACCCATCCAGTATAGTGGAGCAGCTCCACACAGCTGGATTACTACCAACTGATCACCCCACTAGTCTAACAACTGGTCTGGTAATGGAGAAGTTACTGAAACACATTAGAAGTTGTGTGGAACTAAAAGGAGCAGAAATGTTCATTAATTATATCAATGTACTTCATAGTGATGGTAGATATGGAGTATTGGGGGACCATCTCTTTGGTGAGACAGTATACATACTGTATGTGTGTAGTAATTACAATTATTTCATTGTAGGAACTTATAAATCACATGGTGGTCATGGTAACTTAGTTAGCAGCATCAATTCATCACCAGGTATGTATGTAGTATACATGTGTATTGAGCTTGTATATCTTACTCTTTCTTCTGTTTCAATAAATTTTGGCATATGTCTTTATTATGTCCATAGCTGTGATGGAGCTGTCTACTTCATGTTTGTTGGAACAATTGAGTTGGCATCAAAAACAGATTCATGCTGGTATAGAGTTATGCTGCACATACATGTGTTTATTAGACTGCACAACTATGACTTTGAGTGTACGGGTTCTCCAGCCCTGCTTTGTTTTTTTATTGATATCATATCAGTACAACTTTATTATGTGGTTATACGGTAACATGCAAAATCACCTATTTGACTGTGTCATTTTATCTGTTTATTGTACTTATGATTGTCCCAAATTTATTCCACAGGTCTACATTACCAGTCAGCACTACCACTACCAGACAATTACATACAACGTGATCAGTTACTGGAAACTGGTGTTGACAAGTTAACTGATAATAGTAACACTCCTTCTGTAGGTACTGTACTCAATATCTGTGGTGTGGGAGGAATGGGAAAATCTACTTTAGCTAAAGCTCTATGTCATGATGTTCGCTTGAAGATGTTCTTTCTTGATGGATTCTTGTGGATTAGGTTAGGTCCACTACCAGTTAGCCCAGCAGTCAAGTTGGGTCAACTATATCACTTGTTAACTAATAAAACTGAAGTTGGTAATCAAAGTTTCTTTGTTAGTAAATTACAACATCTTATTACAAACCATTTACACAAACTTCTAGTTATAATTGATGATGTATGGGAGGTTGCTGATGCCCTGGTGTACACCGAGGTGTTTAGGGGATGTAAAATGGTATTGACTACTCGTAAACTGAACATAAGCAACCTAATTCCATCACAATTATGCTTGACTATTGAACAAATGAAGGTTGAAGAGGCTGTGAAATTAGTAACATATAACCTACCAGTAGATGGATTCCAGTTACGAAATAAAGACATTGACAGTTTAGTACAAGACCTACATTGCTGGCCTTTGCTGCTCAGCCTTTTACGTGGACAGATATCTACTTGTACTACTAAAGAAAACAAATCCATTGGAGAAGCGATAGAGAGTGTTAAAGAAACGTTGATAAAGAATGGATTGAATGAAGCTAATGTTGACAAGAAGAGAAGTGCAGTGTCTTCTGTTATTAAATGTAGCATGGAAATTCTATCAGCAGAAGAATTAAGTGGACTTCAGAAACTTGTCTTGTCAATTGGACTAAGTGTATCCGTTCCTGTAGAATTGTTACCAAATATTCTAAAGATTAATGGACTGGAATGTGATGATTTGTGTCAAAAGCTGTTGACTCTGGGATTACTCTCATGTTATTGTATAATGGCACCATCCAACCACAAAGCTATACTGTGTTATGAAATTCACTGTATTCTATCACAATATATTTTAGACCACATGAAGTTTGGCTCACCAGTAGAACTAGTTGATGCTGTTGATCTTGGAGAACTTCACATCATCTCCAGCGTGTTAGCAGGAGGAAGAAATTCAAATGTTAGTCATCATTGTCTTGCTACTATTACTGCTATAGACACTGTTATCTTACCGAACCATATCAGATCATTGTTTGTCATTACTAAGTGTCTGCAAAGTGAAGTTGAGAACTGCTTAAATCAACTATCGATACTTTGTGTTAGGGGTGGGAAACTTGACTTAGTTCGGATAGTGATGAGTTTTAAGGGAAATAGTATTTTTAATGGATTACAAAGACTCCACCAATCAATTAGAGAAGACTGTAGAGCTCTACTAAACCTGTTGGTTGATGACAATTATGATGAAGCCATAACATGGATAAGTAGCCATACAAAGAATCATCCCCTAAGGAAACTGGTAGCAGCTTTTGCTGCTTTCATAAAAGAACTACTCAGCCAATGTAATAATGATCAGGCAATGATAACTGGTATTAAGACCCATTCTGATAAGATACTTCGTTTTTACAAGACTATGCTGCAAAGACGATGTGAAGATGTAAGGATCACCTTTCGTCGTGGATTAGTTGCAATGATCAATTCTAATAATGTGATTAAAGAACAATATGAAGAACTGCTTGACGTTCATGATCGTAACTTGAAATCAATGACATCCACAAGTGACCAGTAATACTATTTGTTTACCCATGCAAAAACAGCCTAACTGTAAAGTAGCTAAAGTCAACAATGCACAAATAACTATTTATAATTCAGTCAAAGGGTATACATCAAAATCTGGCCAATAAAGATTTGTAGTGCTAATTATTTATAAGGTAGCCTTATTAACTATTAACAAAATTGAAACTGGATTTAGCCTCTATATGACAAGACGACCACAAAGTGAGATAATTCACTGTACAATACTATCATAATAACGTTATGTCTACTACTATTTCTTGGTCAGATTTTGATATCACGACTTGATCACAGCCATATATATAATAAGCAGTTATACTTGTGCATTCTTGGTCTTGACTTTTTACAGCTAGGTGGTTTTTGCATTTGATATTTTTTTCTTTTTGGAATTATATAAAAGAACATTCATATAGTTACTAGAACAATCATATAAGAATGATAATAAGTTTGATTGGCTGATAGCATAATCTTGCAAATTTAACAAACTTATCCTTAACTTGTGTGGGGCAAGTAGAATTCTAGGAAAATAGAATTGAATAACAGAAATGAAATCAAACCGCTCAATAGAACAGTCACTCTGTAATACACAGTCAAGAATCAGTGTGCTAGTTACTACTCAGTTGATGTGTGTATGATGATTATTTCTTTGAAACCAATAACATGTAGTTCCTGTAGTACATATAGTGTATATACTACACTGTTTATAGCTACTGAATGACATATATAATAAGTACATGCATGCAAAGTCATGAAGCTAAGCTTATTGCCTAAAAATCATAATACCTGTATATTAAGGATATAATGGTATACACTAGGGCTCAAACGAATATTCTATTATTCGAATATTCGGAGAATATTCGAATACCATTTCTGGTATTCGAATATTCGTTTCAAAGGAAATATATAACATCAGTGGTAGAGTACATGGAAATTCTTGATCCTACATAAGCATATCTATGACATAAGTGATCAAATCATGTTGATTCTGAATTGTATTAAAGAGACATCTTGTATAGCCGCAAGATTATTGATATCTCATCCATATCAATGCTGAAAAAGAATATTCGAATATTCGGTAGTTGTGAATAAAGAATATTCGAATAGTAAAAACCACTATTTGTTTGAGCCCTAGTATACACTAGTACTGTATCTGAATTGAAATTCTGTAAATATACCACGAGAAAAGATATCTGTCTTATTAATGATGCTAGCATTTAATACCACCTCTGTGCAAGAAAATGTGCATACATGCATCGTATATAATAATACATCATCGGATAATTACAAAAATTTTCAGTACATGGTGGATGTACAAATTTTCAGAGATCGGGTTTCAGGTATGTGGCATAAGACATGCATGCAGATATTTATCTTGGGGATAGAAGTCATGTACTCAAGTGTGTAAGCACACTCACCTCCTGCACCATATGCATGGCTCTTGGTAAACAATGTTTGCCCTAGGGCTTCTGCGCACAGTCTTGATGGTGCTCTTTCCCTTTACATGGAATTAGAAATATTATTATTTGTATTTGTAGGGTGGAAACTCACCCATTAAAAGCAATAATAATGATAATATGCATTCAGCTGGCATGGGTATACAAAAATGGAATACTATTAGTGTATCTATTGTCAAAATAACATTATAACCCTTATAATGGTAAGGTCTGCAATGTGAAAACAATGATCTCGGAGAATGCCAATTAAAATACTGTATTGACACTATAATATTATGTGACCAGATTTGCAAAAAGGGGTCTAGCAATCTTCCACATGCATCCAGTTAATTTTATCGACTAGATTGGAAAAGGCTGTTGACTGAGCACTGAGTTATGGTTTTCTGAGTTTATAGAATTGGATGTGTGTGTGTGTGTGTGTGTGTGACCGGATGTTTATAGAATTGGATGTGTTCCATGTAATTATAAGGGTTAATTTCTCAGTTTATAGAATTGGATGTGTGTGTGTGACAATACATGTGACCGGACTGCCTTTTGCAAATCCGGTCACATGTATTGTCAATGCTTTCTGAACAAATCAACCCAGTGAAGCCATACTTCAAATGAGTTATTTGGACAATATGGTAGCTAGTTATTGACTGGGCAATAACTAACCATATAATGTCCATTAGATGTGAAACACCAAAATTAATGTGTAATGTTGGCAATCAAAATGCAGTGTCAACATGAGTTTATGCAAGTTGTATATGAAGCCATATACATGAAAGTGCACTCACCCACAGATATTTATAAGCCAGTTTAAACAGGGGTGGATCCAGGAGCTGGCAATGGGAGGGGCACAAACAGGTTAAGTTGTAGGAGCAGATTCTCTTGTATTTTTGAAGTAGCAAATAATCACCTCTTAGTATTGTCTAAGGTTTAGTATTTCAATCAAAAAAAGTATGGCTGCTCCACAAAGGACAAATGCCCCATCCTGGATCCGCCATTGAGTTATATCATTAGTTAATAACACTCCTCTCAGGCTTCGCATAGGACTCCTTGAACTAAGATATTCTACTCCTGCTACATTGTCATCTATAGCCACAGTATTGTGATAAAAAAAACCCCATTTCAAGTTCAAAAATTATTTTGATATATCGATGTTGCTGGAGCATGCAGAAATGATGCCAAAGTCCCATGTCAAAACAGGTTTGGAATGCAAATCAAGACACATGGTAGTGTGTAGTAATGCTACCAAGAAAGCCGGCGCGCCACACTGAGTATATTTACAGAAAGAAACAAAGTGATTTTCATGCATACATAGCTCTGTGCTCCCTAGCTTGGAATCATTTTTATACTGCAAACACCCTCTGCCCCATACCAAATTTGAGCAAGATTGCCTAACGTAATTGTGCCTTCAACATATTTCAAATTAAATAAGAAATCACAATTTTGGGGTGAAGCACAGAAGGAATTTACACTTGTGTAGAAACATGGTTCCTACATGTGTAGAGCTTTAATGAGAATTTTTGCAGAAGTTTGTAGGAAATATTTCCAATTTTGTAAGAAAGATTCCTACACCTTGAGCAAAGTGTAAGACATCTTCTTGCAGTGTAGGAATTGTTCTTACAAATGTAGGAATAATTCCTACACTTGTAAGTGTAGGAATTATTCCTAAAATGTCCTACACATTGTACCATGTGTAAGAATCTTTCTTACAAAATTCATCAGTGTGGGAAAATTTTCCCCTTAATATAGCTGTACACGTGTAGGAACCATGCTTCCTACACAAGGATAAAGTTTGGTACGTGACATAAAATGTGTTGTTTTTGAGAAAAAACTTGCCACAACTTACTTAATTAACATTTGGCTTCTTATTTAGTTAGGAACATGTTCTTAAAAAATCAGCTTATATTAATTTCTTCGTTTTTCCCCCTTCATTTAGGGGGTGGACTTAGATTTTTCTTTCACACACTTTACAAAAACCATTACAATGCAAATGTGTATCTCAATGCTCTTGAACTGTAAGACCCAACTTGTTGCCACGCCTACAGGGTAAACCGCTTAAAGGAATAGAATTGGTAGCACATAGGTTAACCATCATAGCTCAAACTTTTTTGGTGAAAGAAATTATAGAGCAAAAACCAAACAACTGTAAATTGTGGGGTCAAAATACTCTAATGGAACATTCACCGCAGGGTATAAAAGGTGCATGAAAAATGTAAAAAAAAAACTGAACTAGGGCCTCCATACTGAAAACCCAAATCTTTATCAAATCACTAAGCCGCTGCTATGGTGGATCACCTCACTTTATTTCTACTTTATAATGAAAATTCTAACTAAAATCTAATAGGTTCATAATTTCATAGATCTGCCAATGGAAAATCCACATTGTTCTATGTGTGTTCTATTAGAAATCCTCAAAAAATATTACTGTGCAGACCTCTGAAAAGAGTATGATGCACAGATCACAACAAACATATGGCCTCTTGTATCATGTAACATGGGTACAATTTGGTAAAAGTTAGTGCACTCTATTAGTAGGGTTTAATTCCAAGGAGGTACTTCCTTTTGTTGTTTCGGGAGATTTTCACACAGACTGACCTTTAAGATAAAGCAAAAAAGTGCTAATTTATTATTGGATTGCTTGTAGCATTTGGTATCAACATAATTTTAATGCACAAAAAACATCCAATAAGTGACCACGTGACCAAAATACCATAATAGCCACAATGGACAGCCTATTTGAAAACTCATTGTATTTTAAGGTGATCTATAATATAAGTCACAATTAGTGTATTTCATACCTCAATAAAACTTCTAAATATTTTTTAGCACATCCTGTATAGCTGTATAATGGTATTGTTTGCCACATGCAGTGGCAGATCTAGGATTTTTAAAAGGGGTTTTCTTAAAGTTGGAATAGCTAAAATATAAGGCATCTGAGGGTCATTTCTACAGAAAATTTTGAGATTTTAGAAACTCTGACATTGGATTTTAGGTTACTTTTTCCAATGCTTTAAACTGTAGATAGCTACTATAGCTAACTGTAGGGCAAACGTTGTGACTAAACTGTAGCTTTGATTGCTCTATTAGAGTAATTACTTGACTGCTCTATTAGAGTAGGCTATGTCAATCGCTTTTTATGTAGTGGGAAATGAAAAGTAAACCAGTGTTGCTGAGGGTTTAGTATAGCTATAAATCATGTTAATAAGACAAATTTCATAATAAGGCTTTATAGCGCATAATGATAACTGTTGCCCCTAGTAACCTAAATTTCCCTGGCATTATTTTTCGGGTGATAATGACTGAAGTAACTTCTCCAAATTAATTTTGAAAGGATAGTATAATTATTATGATATTTTGAAATTTGTGGTTTTCCCATTGATATCTATGTACAGTTGCTCCTTCTGGACAATTACATTTTTAATGAGCTATTTCAACATACAGTACCGCTTAAATGTACCATCATCTCATAAGAGTGCAAGCAATTTAAAAAGTTGCTAATTAAAGGGTGTTGCACCCGTTTCACTCATGAGTATTTATCCTATTTCGTTTGGCCTGGGATGAATATTCGCGAGCGAAACAGGTGCCACACCCCAGCTTTAATTAACAAGTTATTTAATCGCTTGCACTATCTGGCGTGAGAATATATATATCATTACATTGGACAGGAGTGGTATGGAGACACAAATTCCAAAGAATTTGTCACAGTATAATAATACATATAAATTTTATATTATAATTTTGTAGGTGTGTATGTCAACAATAATCTTGAGTCCAAGTTTTAAATGTATAATGTACATAAAGATATGCGAACATTCTTTGAATCCCATGATTTGTGTAATTACTGAGAAGCCGGGGGCAACTGGTGTCCCTCTCATAAACAATATATGGGAAACTTACAACTTCAAAATGTCATATCTCATGACTCATATGCCTTTAAAAACTTGTTAGACATTGACACCTACACTGTACAATTAATGTAAACATTAGGTTGCTAGGGGCAACAGTTAATTTTTTCCTTATTATGAAATTTGTCTATTGCATGCATGCCACTGAAAAACAGTGGTGTATAGATGTTTGCTGTAGCAAATTGTCATTATAAACAATAATTAAACTTCCATTGAGCTAAACTTAAAATCCCAGGGGTTTCTATCGAAACTATCTAGATCTGCTACTGACGTGACAATATTTTCAGGTAAAACTGTACTAATGTTGAAAGCAACAGACAATTTAACAATAAATCAGTGCCTGTGTTTGCTATCGTAAAGACCAGTCTGTGTGAAACTAACCAAAAAAATGAAAAGAGCTAAGGCATCTTGCTACTTTGCAGTGGAAATCCTATATGATGGGATTTTTGGTCACGTGACACTGAGTGATGCACTTTTTGGATATTTACATGTGTTAAACTTATATACTGATATTGAATGCTACAAACAATCCAATAACAAAATAGCACTTGTTTGATTTATCTTAAAGGCAACCAGAAACAACAAAAAGAAGCACCTGAGTCAATGGCATTACAAAAGTTATCAAATAAACCCTGTAGTACAATACTATTACAACTTCTCTTTAGTATTTCATCAAATCAAAGCCAATGATTATTGCCATTTGGTACAGATTGGCGGGGTAGTACCCTACTATTAATACCTAGCCATTCGCACCAATCATCATCATCATAGGTGTTATTTAATAAAACTTGTGACAACAGGCTGCAAATTGTAGTCTAGCATAAAAGGGTGCAGGATTTGCTTCGTAAAAATGACGTATTAAATTTGCACACTGAAGATACTCTAATAGAACACTCACTGCAAAATCTTAATAGACAAATAGTATACCTAACTTGGAAGGAATTTACTTTGTTATAAAACGTTATTGCAAATAAATACATGCAGGCACTACATATTTATTTTATTACAACTTTTAAAACCATGAACAAGCAAGCATATGTGGTAAGATAGTTATGCTCAGCAAAATAAATCAAGTTTAGCTTTGGTAGAGCACTAGTTTGTCCTCAAGTTTGTCATAGATATATCATCTCAGTAGACTGATAAGAAGAACACTGAAAACCTCAAAGCCAGTTAACCTGGCTTTGGGTATATCCTGGATTGGAAACTATTAAGCGCCACTGGTTACAGGCTGATTTCTGACATCCCCTTCAATAACAACACAAGTTTCTCTGGGCGAAACAAGACTCACCACTGGTAAAGGGTTCTTTCTCAAGACATTTTGGAAGCCAACAGTGAGTTTTGATCGAGGCAAATTGGCTGATTGTACCAATGTTTCATGAGCGCTAGCTACTAGTGAACACATTCAAGGAAAATAGCGAAACCCTGTATGCCATGCCATTCGCATCCAGACCAGTCCACAGCTCAAGCCACAGCTAGAGCATTATTTGATGACTTTGTAGTGTAGTAATACTGTTCAGAATCACAGAGTAAATGTGCTTCCCGTTTTTCCAAAAAATTCCATCTCAAAAAACCACCAAAGAAGTTATGGGAAGGCGTATCATTTAGCTGAGACTATTCCTTATAGCATAGTTAACCTTGTGATACTTTCTTTTTCTACCTACAGCACTTATACTTTAGCCAAGAATGTGCTTCCCCCCAAGCTAGTAATCCGCCATTGTAAGATTTCTAACCAAAAGAAGTGACCCGAAGTGGTCAAACTTACCAAAGCAATTATCATAACAACACCATAACCCCACAAGTCATTTTCGTTACAAAATATAGTGTTACATCACTATTATCCACTCTTAACATACCCACATTACAACAGCGTCGTCAATCATCAAGGCTAACACTGTTCTACAAAATATAAATTAACAACTCCCTATCTATCTCTATTCCCGCACATTACCAACTTCCCAATTTCACACAAGGCAACACCACCTGAATCACTTTATCCTGCCACTAGCTACCCTTAACACTTATAAGTACAGTTTCTATCCTAGAACAATTAAAGATTGGAACAATTTACCAATTAATGTGATTGAATCTATATTCTCTATATAATTATGCGGGTTGCTATAGCTAACCTTGAGTTTCTCTTCTAGTAGTCATCCAGCGCATGCCAACTGGTGCTGGGGGTGGTGGCAAGGACAGTCCATGGTCCATCTAGCCGGAGAAAAAAAGGGCGGTCCTCCCAAACCAAATTACGAAACGTTTAATCCGGGCTGAATGAGCTCGAGTGAAAAGTGACATCATGTAGTGCACGTGGTCATACCATATATGGATGGAGATGAGTCATGAATGGTATTCCCCGTACAATAAACTTGCTTTGGTAGGAGTGCGGTACTGTTGAAATGAACGCCCCGGTGTAATCCCCAGACATTGATCAGTGATGCCAACCAGTGGTATTTCTTTTGGGGCTAAACTGGTTAACTTCATGTTGACCAGAGAACAAGGTGAGGTAGTGTCATAGATTATCGAGATAATCTATGGTAGTGTACATGCACGTTTATCTTGTCGAGAACACCGCTGAAAACTTTACAGAAGTCATATATCTCGCCATATTTACTCATTAAGCGATGCTATGGTATGCCTTGTAATTGTATGTGCACTTGTGATCTTGGGCGTGGCCTTTTCCTCATGCCACACCATTTGTGCAAGCTAAAAATTGTTGTTCACATGTACACACTTTACCCAATCCTTGACCTAATCAAATGTGGTGTTGAAAAATGTATGCTGCAACACATTAGTAATTTGTCAATAAAGGAGCATTTCCCTGTGTATAATGCACCTATCGATGTAATCCCTGACTACCACAGATACGGGCTGAGGTGGGGATTTGCATCACTGAAAATTACCGTACCATTCCCCACTTACTGGGGAAGTACTGGCGATGCAAACCCCGACCAAGTCTCGACTTGCAAACTCCGGGAATCCTGGGGCTAGCAAGGATTTGTATGGCCGTGTGGCGTTGGTCTGGCAAGGAGTAGATTCTGTAGTAGCTAGCACCCAAGACACTCCTTAAACTAAAAGCACACACTTTTGCTGCCCGAGTAATCTTTAGCGAAGCCAAATCCCCACCATGTCGGGGAAAATTAGCAATCAATCTCCCCACCATCCCCTACATATCTGTGGTAGTCAGGCATTACATTGATAGGCGCATAAGGACACTAGAACATTTGTTGTTTTTACCCTTAATTTTCCCATGTAACTTGAAGCTATAGCGACATGATTGCTCTCAATATCATATGTGAGATGTTAGTATGACAGTACCATGACAATACCATGACAATACCGTGTATGTTTTTCTATTGTTGGTCAGTGTACCATAAATCAGAAAATGTTTATGTGAAACTATATAGCCTATATCTTTTCATGTGTAATTGTGAGTCTGACAAAGTCACAGTAAAATCATTCATGAAAGTTTATGCAGTGAGATGTTTCTAATCATACTATAATACTACAATTTACAAATCTATAATAATCATATGAATCTTTCCAGTTTATATATATATATATATATTTTTTTTATGGTACATAATACACACATAAAATATCAATCATTTCCTTTCCACAGCATTCACTCCATTCCGATCATGTTACTACTTGTTGTATCAGTGTTTGGTCCCTAACCCCAGGGAGGGGTTATCCCTGTTAGTTCAACACTGTAGTGTTCCTGATGACTTTGAGAGGGTCATCTTGTCTGGGGAAATACCCAGACTATGTAATCAAGGAATATTAAATTATCTACTCATTATACTGAGAAGGGACAAAGACTTTGTAAAGTTTTGGAATGTAGTGAAGTTACTAATTGATCAACCTGAACTGAGGAAAGCTGTGGAGAGGATACAAAAAGGTTATATGGAAAGTCTATAATATAAGTCTTACATAGTGTGCATGCGTGTGTGTATGCATTTTGATATGCATGGCTATTGGTACGTAGTTGCTATGTGTACCGTATAGCTGTATTAACAAATTCACCAAACTTTTTCTTGCCAATATCCTACTTCGTCAAAGTTACCTCCCACCAAACTATCCATCTATACGGTACTCAACAGAATTTAATTTGTTAGGCTATTGATTGTGTGTATATACTGCCAGTCAGTATGTACACACCTATAGTATGAATGCATTATATATATAGCCCATATATATTCGTACTCGAAACCTACACTTTAATAGCTGCGTGTCATCTTGTACATAGGTGCATTCCATCCAACACTGTCATCAGTACAGCCACCACTAAACCACCCCATCATTATCGACAATGATGAGTTAGAGGTTGTGTTCCCTTTTGAAGAAGGTGAGTTACTTATGGCCTTGTACGTGTAGTATATTGGTATATACTTCAGGAGCACAATCACTGGCCGAACATGAAGATGATTGTTGTATTAGTTATATAATCACCACAATGGATATTCGTAGTTGTACTAGGTGTATCAGGGTATCTGCAGGTGAACCAGATCATCAAGGTAGTCTACATGTAGCTATATATACAATGAATCAAATCATAATAATATGTACATACTGTATATACTGATACATTTATAATGACTGTAATGTACATATTTATACTAGATGTACATGTACACTACAATTGCTGAATCGAACTGTGTTTTTAAATAATAGAACCTAAACTAAGTAAGGAACTGTTGCAATCACTGCCTTTGGCACAGCAGATGTTACTTGCTAATAGTAGTAAGTTTGTGTGTGTGTGTGTGTTATGTGTGTGTGTGTGCGTGTTGTATATCACATGTGTAGTGTTGTGTAATGTGCTGTATAGTGTGTGCGTGTGTGTGCACGCATGCTTAAGATTATTTCTGTTTTTATCAGCGTTTAGTTACATATTTCTGTGATTCCCTGTTTCTGCAAGCTTTATCCTTCTCACAGATAGGTAGTTCCAATAAAATAATTATTGTGTGTATGTGTGAATAGTTGGAAATCATTATGTCAGTGATACGCATTTACATAATTCTCTAGACTTCACAGAGCTCCAGTCCCACTATAGTGTACTAGTGAGGAGCATGCCAGATGACTACATGAATACAGTGAACCAGTTGGAACGTCACCTCACTGGGGATCATATTGGGAGTATACTAGAGTGTGTCAATGTGTTCACTGCCAACCAGAGAATACTGGACTGTCTCATTGAACAGTTAAATGACAAGGAAGATGTGCTGGACTTGTGTAGCCAGTTGAGCAAGATCAATGATGCCCCATTGTTGACTACAGCTATAGAAGATCTTAAGAAAGGTATTGTACATGAGATCATATGTACTTTCAGTTTGTAATCTTGCATGGCTGGAATGCCAGGTATGTTACTTCCTTAAAAGGGTTTGCATGCCTTTATAATGCAGAGAATGTGTCTAAATTCCCTCACAAGCCTAGTATGTACATCCCTGGGGTTTAAAAGTAGAAACTCAAGGTGACATGCAGCTAGCGTCACCATAGGCAGTAAGCACCTTGAAACTGCATCGGTGCCAGTAGTAGAATCATGTGTGTACTACTGATTTGCAAACTCTATAAAAGAAAACTGTCATGCAAGACTAAGCCCGTAGCACACGTGTTTGTACATTTGTGAATAAATAAAACTATTGATTTTTGTATAATATGTTTGTTGCAAATGCAGACAAAGAAATTATTGTGTTGTTTCAAAATACGTATGTACGTGCATCACTTTATGTTCACACAGACATAATATCATCACTCAAGTCAGGTGATAATCCTGCTGGTAATGGTGGTAGTGTGGACACCTCTCTTAGTACAAATGACCTATCAAACTCCACCTCAGCAGTTGTACCTGTTGATAGAAGGTTGAGAGATGAAGAACCTGAAATATTTGGTAGACTACCACCTGGTCAGTTTGGACCTCAAGGTGAGAATTTGTACAAGTGTATAATGTACGGTATGAGTACATGCACACTAAAAAAGTGCATTTACAGTATGCACGCATACACACACACACACGCACACACACACACACACACACACACACACACACACACACACCGCATGCACAAGCACACACATCAATACGTACTTATATTCTCTACACAGCTCTTGCTATACTGAAGAAGCACTACAATAACTTGTGGAGGAGTTTCCCTGATGATCACATGATCACCCTGTCAACAATGTGTGAATCATTCAATGTCCATTCTGAAGCCATAGAAATGATAACAGCATGTCAGTCGTCAGAGGAAGCTAATAGAGCAATTCTTGACTACATCATTTTCATCCTTAAAGGAGATCACCAGATGACAGCGTTTTGTAATCTGATGCAAAAATTAATTAACAATCCACGACTATTAAAAATCACAAGTGACCTTAGAGGAGGTGTGTGCTAATATATTACGTATGTGATCGGCTGAGTGAAAATCCATCATTTTTGTAAAATTCTATTTACAGTATGTATTGAAATAAATTATGTGTGCCACATAAAAATTTACACACAGTTTAATTGCTTTGGTACACAGTGAAATGAAGCTCAAATCAATAAAAACTATATACCATTGGATTCACCTATTCATGGAGGGTAAGAAAACCTAATTGTTTTGTGGTAATACTTAAAAGGCACATAAGTTGTGTGGTGCTTACTGATGATACAATAGAAACAAAGCTTACCATTGCTATTTTGTTGTTGAAATGGCTTTCTTCTTTGTACACACAAAGGAATATAGAAAATGTACTATACATACTCTTGGTGGATAGATTGTGCCTGGTCCTTTGTTCACAGCTTGTTTCAGTCACGAGTTACTGTATGATCAATTCTTTAAGCACAAATATTTAGTTGCTTTACAAATCAAGTTTCTTGCTACTTACGTAAATCTTGTATTCAGTGAAAAAAACTTTTTAGTAGTCAAAGAAGCATTAAATTGGAATTTGAGAAACATACAAAATGACAGAGTTTTGCTTAGCTGGTCACACGTTGTATAATACATACGTACATTTACAGTCACAAAATCCAATGAAATTTTCAAAAAACTCTGAAATTTTATTGGTGGCCCCAATGAGTTTTTATTGTCACAGGATTTTCATTGGACAAATCAATGAATATCCAATGAAAATAACCCATAAAAATTCTATGAAAAATAATTTCATGGAGTATTTCATTGGTAAAGTTTCGATGGATTTTCATAGGTTTAGTATGTGAAAATGCAATGAAAATTCTTGGTCACCCATTGAATTTTTTACTTTTCAGAAGGTTTTCAACATTTTCAGAGGGTTTTCAAAATTGTTTTCATTAGGTTTTCATGAGAACTCTTCCAGTAGTAAGTAATGAGAGCCATTTTTTTTGAATATTCTGTTTGTTCTGAACTGTCACTAGCCCTCTACTTATGTGAGCCATGCATATGCATGAAATATTCTGTGATTAGGATATTCCTTTGCTGTACATGTATATATGTATGTGTATACTTGCAGTATGTGGTGTGCTCTGGTGTCCACACTTTTGAACATATTGCTCATGTTATAAGAAAACTTCGATGTCCTTTTTATATCTCAGTAATAAGCCATGTATGTATACGTACGTCGATAGGCTGTCTTCTATGTACTTACTGTAAGTTGTGACTTTTCCCTTCTCAGATTGTTTTAACATAACGTTGAACACTTGGATGCAGCAATATCTTGGAAGACTACCATTATCCCGTAGTGGTGATGATGATGACAGTACTAGTGGTGCTCAGATTGAGGAATTACCATCTGAACCTGTAAATACATTCCGAGAAGATGGTGTGTATATTCGTATGTATACCAATTGATGTTTTGTTAACCATGCATGCAGTCTGCATTAGCCCTCTGAACTTTTATGTAATGTACCATACGATAAGATCTATGTTAACATGTAATACAACATACGTGTTAATCTATTTTACCCTTTTCCTCTCTGACCCAGTCAGTTACATGCTGTTCTGTACCTCATACTATATATGTGACCCAATTGTGGAAAACCATCCCTTTTGGCACATTGGTCAATTTTCTCTTTTGTGGCTAAAATGAGGCACTGGGTGTTTATCTTGTGTCAAAATGTCAGCTTGATATCTTGAAGGGTTCCAGATATATGGCCAATTTACTGTCTACTACATTACAAAGTAACTTTTCATCTTAATGCATGAATTCTGTGAGTGATTAAGCATGACAAATTGTGACAAATCACTTTGTTTACAAATAATTCCATTTCTACTGTCTAAAAATATTATAAAGAGATTTCTGATAGTTAAATAAAGTGTTCCTGGTCCTTTTCTTCAATTAAATGCCATGCATCATTGTCTAAGACTTAGTTTTAACCATTCTAACACCTGAACAAGTTACCCCATTTGTAAGTTGATTGTTGTCCCGCGCATGGTGAAATCACTATATGGTCTGATAAAATCATCCATATCTCCTAGCAGAAAGAAGCTGTGGGTGTGAAATTTCACAGGAAGAAGGCTTAATAGTTGCTTTATCCAAATGTGTAAAAAAATTAATTAAAAAAATATTGCTGAAATTTTCAATTGAGTTTTCTTGCAAATTTTGCATGTGCCCAAAAGGATGGTTTTCCAAAATTGGGTCACATATAATGTTTGTACACGTTACATGTGAAGACTTAAGTGTAAATATTGTATGCAAATCTCTGCATTACTGCAGTTCCTACAGAGTCCAGCACAACTGGTGATAGTTCTCAACAAGATGGTGGAGATATTGGAGCATCATTTATACAGCGTCTTCCTGAGGGTGTTAGCCAACAGTGTAAGTCTGGAGTACTAGTGTTATATAATTGCGATGTGCAAGTATATAAGTCTTGCCTGTAAACTTACACTTTTGTCCTCCTAATTTTCAGTCCTTCAACATGTTAGACCTATTTTTTCTATTTAAAGCACACCACCACAGAATGTTGTATTAGAGTTTTTTACTATATTCAACAGTATTGATTTGATATACTAAATGGTTGTCAGCTGCTTTATGTAAGTCAAGAGGTAGTCACCCTTATCAAGTTGGCGCTGAAGTAATTGTGTGAAGCCTTAGGACAACATTTTTGTGGTCATTCATGGAAATTATACTATAGAACAAAACGAAAAGTTACAAAGTATTGAAAGACCTAACTCTATTGAACTGTCAGTTTACTATTGTCAATGATGTTCTAACATTGTTACGTCACATTTTTGTGTATATACTGTTGACCTTCAAGATTTGGTTAAACACCAAGAATTGATATACATACGTACAGTACCTATATGCATCAATTTTTATAGATTCAACACCTGCTATCAAAGAAATACTCTAATTCAACAGTCACTTGTCTTGTTCTGCTGTGTTTTGATTTCACTTTACCAACTCCCTCCCCCCCTCCCCCATAGGTCGTACAATGCTCCACAAGTATTATGACATGTTATGGCAGAGTTTCCCTCAAGATCACCTGATCACACTTAGTAGACTATGTGACCTACTACCAGTAGATGAAGGACTAGTGGAAACTATTGTGTCCTACTCTAGTTCTGATATGGCTAACAAGAGGATACTCAATGCTGCCTTGTCTAACCTGAAAAGTGATACTGAGTTATTGGGCTTCTCTGCTTTAGTTCAGAAGTTGATAGAGAATCCTGAGAAAGCTAAAATGATTGAGAATTTGAGGAGTGGTGAGTTGTTGGAATGTAAATGTATACTTGTGTATGCAGTACACACATTCTAATGTATCTATCCTCATCATGTTCCTACCATATGTTAAAATCACGCACGAATGCATGAGTGTAGTGTTTGTGTGCATTGTAATATACATGTACACATACATGTCCGTATGTCTATCTGTATGTACACTAGCATGT
>NC_089272.1:10427497-10602497 GCF_963678975.1 Dysidea avara
GTGGCAATGTACTGTAGAAAGTTACTTCAGTGATCATGAAGCTGCTGGATTATCTATTACTGCATCTAGAAGAATATTTCTAGCAAGGAGCTTTGCTGAGTGGTCAGTAGAAACATAGGACTAGTTATTTATTTATCCGCTGTTGCAGTTTGTCGGGTTTTTTTTTTATGTGTTTTGTTCAGTGTATTAAATTTCACTCCTTGCCACGCCCACCTTATGGTCTTCTATGTTGTGGTCGGCATGTGCCCGAGGACACACCACACTCTCATTTACTGTACGTATGCATTATTCATCATCATTGATGATTCTCTCTCTCACAGCTTTATAAAAGACGCGCTAATTTTTGGGAATTATTAATGCTGGCGCGTAATCACTACGCAAACGCGCAGGCAAACGCGAGACGAGGGGCTACTGGTAGGAACAAGCTCAGAAGCTGAACTCAGCACTGTGGGGTTCGTACCGATGTTTATCATGTCATAGATTAATGGTGATGTTCATACACATAAATAACGTACAGTAAGAATCATTGGTATTGGTATCACTTGTCCTATACGGATCGAGATGCGGATCGGGCGATGATCGTTCGTTAAAGTAAACTTTTGACTTGCATCTGTCTATAATGTTTATTGCTTTCATTCTTTTTCAATCACAAAAGCAGGGGATTGTTTTCGGGGAAGTACCCAAATTTTCGATTACGTACATGGTAATGTCTAATGCAATAATGTGTATGTATTGATATCACGCTAAAATGTTTTTCCGTATTAGTTTACCCCTGTTGTCTTTTTAGTCCCACATATCTCTGACACCGTACAGTAGTATGTAATATCTATGGCTGTGTATTACCATGAAACTATGCTGGCTGGATATGACAGTAGCTACCCTAATTGATTAACACTATCACAATTAAATTTTATCAGATTTATCATACCGTACGCAAGGAAATTTTGACGTCAAAAAATTTGACGAATTCGGACTTCAGCAGATTTGACGAATCAAATGTTGACGAAAATGAAGAAATTGTAGGCAAAACCTATACTTTTAAGGGCGCTTATAAACATTTGAGGAATTTAAATTTGACAAATTAAACCGATTCGTCAAATTCGTCAAAGTTTTTTGACGTCAAAATTTCCTTGCGTACGGTACAACAGGAAATATTGATGGTAGGAAAAGTTGATGAATTGACATTTCATCAGCTTTGACGAGTTGAATGTTGATGAAATCATAGATCTATACACTATAACTTTATAACACTATAATGTATAATAACATTTTTAGCGGCGCATCACAGGTTTTGATGAGCGTATAGCTGAAAAATTTATTTGATGCATTGAATTTGTCATCTAAAAGTTCGACCACTTATAAATAAGTGAGTACATTGTGCAATCAGTGCTTATACAGTACGTCAAGAAATTTGGGTGATAGAAAAAGCTGATGAACGCCTGTGGTCTACACTGTTACTGCTCCCGTGTCTTAGAAATCTTTCACTGATATTTATGTGTTTGTGTTGTGTACAAGAGGCAAGTGCATATTGTAACCAACGGTTTATTTGATTCAACATGATGTGAAAGGTATTCTGTTGTTGTTTGTGAATTGTTTTACAGTGAGAATATGTCATCTTCAGTTTATGGAGGATCACTTGTTAACTTTATGTTGAAGAGTGAGCAAGGTAATGAATATAATGTTACACACATCTGACCCACAAATAAAAAAGTAAATACATACATACCTACGTATTTTTGTGAACGTATTGATACTGTGTATCAGGACCTCATAAACATCCAAAACTGAATAGTATATAGGTCAAACAACCAAGAAGCAGTGAATATACCTAGAAGTTCATTAACTGTTGGTAGCACATCTTTGGTACTTATGAGCTCCTGTGTATCTATTGTGTGTGTTTAGGAGTACACACTGATTTTGATTATTTTACAGCATTCACTCCATTCCGATCATGTTACTACTTGTTGTATCAGTGTTTGGTCCCTAACCCCAGGGAGGGGTTATCCCTGTTAGTTCAACACTGTAGTGTTCCTGGTGACTTTGAGAGGGTCATCTTGTCTGGGGGAATACCCAGGCTGTGTAATCAAGGAGTATTAAATTATCTACTCATTATACTGAGAAGGGACAAAGACTTTGTGAAGTTTTGGAATGTAGTGAAGTTACTAATTGATCAACCTGAACTGAGGAAAGCTGTGGAGAGGATACAGAAAGGTAACAAGTTACATTTGATGATGATTAAATGTGTATTTGTATACACATTAGCAGAAACTAAGTATGCACATACATGTGTGTGGTAGTAGTAGTAGTAGTAGTAGCAGCAGCAGCAGCAGCAGCAGCAGCAGCAGCAGCAGCAATATGTAACACTTTCACACCTCAGATAAAAAGGATTCTTAGTGGTACAAATGTGATGTAGCACACTTGGGCGACATCTGGATGTCGCACTGCTAAGTGTGCAAAGGAATTTAGGTTTAAAATGTACATCAAAGGCGTTTAAGTTAAAAAGTGAATTCAAAGCCTTAAAAACTGATTTAGTAACTAACTTGAAAGGCTTATACCTACTTTAAAGTGTAACACTGTCAGTCGTACACTGCCTTATATGTACGCACTCGCCCTCAGGCACTGCATGCCCTTGGACATTGTGCGTAGATATCAGGCAATCCACCCATCATTACAATCATTACATATGACACGTCATGATAATTATATTGTTTTGTGTTGCAATGTGATGGCACAACAGAGTTTATGTAGCCTACTTAGTACAATGTGAGCTAGTAAGGTTGCATTTCCAGTTTTGCTAGGACTAGTGTTCCACCGGTATTGAGAGTGTGGTCTGTGAAAAAATTAAGTGATTGGTGAACCTGAAGACTAAATATAGTATCTTGTAGCAAATGGATTTTTTTAAAAAAAACAAATCTTTGGCTATATGAAGTGCATGCTACGTATTACATATACTATGCAGTGCATATGTGTGTGTGTGTTCTATTGGAGTATGTTAATCTTTTACATCGATTTTATGCTTCATGCTCGAAGGTGTATCCAAAATATTTTTGCATTGCACTGCAAGAAAACCTTATAATTTTGCACTACTTATTACTAGAACTTATCCAATTGTTTCAGAATATTTCCTAATTCCTTCCTCTTTTCATTACCTATTTATATTATTCTAAGGCATGATAGACTGACACATGCCTACACTGTAAACGTAGTGTGTATGCATGCATGCGTGCGTATGTGCATGTGTATATACACACATACATGGCATGTGTATGTTGTACGTGTTTGTGTACATGTGTGACATGTGTGTGTGTATGCGTGCGTGCGTGTGTGTGTGTGTACGTGTGTGTACATGTGTGCATATGTTATTCCATCAACACTACAGGTTTATTTGGTCCACCCATTCTAACACATTCAATGCCTTCTGTACATCCAACTATTATTGAAGATGACCTGGACTTGTTTCCATTTCAAGGAGGTATGTATGTACGTATGTTTGCATGTTTGTGTGTGCATGGCTGTTGAATAAGGATGACTGTTTTATTAGAGTATGTTGATCTCAAAGTGAGCTTCTGGGGGAGATATCCTTCATGAAGCATTCAGAAGCCTGATTACTGTGTGTTTCTGTAGTAGAACTGGTTGTTATAAGTGCAGCTATCTACATCTGAAGCATAAGTTGTCCTTCAATTAAATTTCGTGGTGCCTGTAAAGAGGCGTCGATCCAAAAAAAAAGAAAAAAGTCTCTATATGGTTTCCTTGATGATGAAAAAACGATGACAAGAAATACTGGAAGTGAAGCAAGGTGCAGGGAGTGTATTTTCATTGGAACCCCAAAAGCACATACCAAGCATGGGTCTGTTATTGTGGAAATAAAATGCCATGTTTAACTTTCAGCTGTGGTCAGCAGGCGCTAGCCCACCAAAAAGTAGGTTTTGGCAATCCATACATATGTTTCTGACTTTTGATATGCTATGACTCTTTTTTGAATGCACTTTTAACTGTGATGATTTTAATAGCAGCATTTTTGCAATACCATTTCTTTTGGGGATTCCCCACTATATACTACTACTACTACTACTACTACTACTATTACTGATATAACAATGTTACCACTAGTATTTCAACTGAATGTTTAATTCCAGGAGCACCATCACTGGTTGGGAATGAAGATGATTGTTGTATTAGTTATACAGTGACTATAGTGGATGTTCGTAGTTGTACTAGGTGTACCAGGGTACCTGTAGGTCAAGTGTCTTCTGGCCAATTCAAAGGTCTGTCACACACCAATCACACCATGTGCGTGTATACATTATGTGGTTAAATTTCGTACTCTCTAGACTTCACAGAGCTCCACTCTCACTATAGTGTACTAGTGAGGAGCATGCCAGATGACTACATGAATACAGTGAACCAGTTGGAACGTCACCTCACTGGGGATCATATTGGGAGTATACTAGAATGTGTCAGTGTGTTCACTGCCAACCAGAGAATACTGGACTGTCTCATTGAACTGTTAAATGACAAGGAAGATGTGTTGGACTTGTGTAGCTGGTTGAGTCATATTGCTGATGCCCCATTGCTGGCTAGTGCTGTACAGGATCTTAAGAAAGGTAGGAGTTTATGTACTAGTTCTGTACAGTATTTGATAGCATTTTTATTGTCCACATTTAGATGTAATAGCCAGCTTAAAGTCAGGTGGTGGAGCAGGCCCTGGTGGTAATGGTTTTAATTTGGAGACATCTCTCAGTCCGAATGACCTGTCACAATTTATTGCTCCTACTGCCAGCCTGTTAAAATTTGAATTTACGGATATCTTCAGTAGACTACGACCTGGTCAATTTGGACCTAAAGGTACATATACAGTTAAACATGAATCATGTACACATGTCATGAGTTTACATATCATATTAGCCATTGCTTTGTTCAAAAAACACTATGACAATTTATGGAGAAGTTTCCCTGAAGATTACATGGTCACTTTATCTACACTTTGTGACATATTCAAAATTGACGAGGACACTATTGAGCTTATTACCCTTCTGCCAACCTCTGAGCAATCCAATAGAATGATGCTGGACTATATTCTGTTTATCATGAAAGGAGAAGATCGGTTAATGAACTTTTGTGATTTAATGGAGTTGCTGATTAATAACAAACGACTGTCCAAGATAGTTACTGAATTGAGAAATGGTGAGACAATTGAAGACCACGTAGTCACCCTGTATAGGATGTGTATGTATGTAAATTTATTTGTGTATTCAGTATCAAAATCCCCTTAGTGCTATAGCATGTACAGTAAATCATGCTGTAGGTAGGTCAACACCTAAAAGGTGCTGTCACTTATGTTTAATCTAGTCATCACTATAATTGCACGTATGCTGTCCAGGTGTTTAAGACATTGCCAATTCAGAGAGACATGCACATATACCTTAAGTAAAAAGTTAAGATCATAGCATGTTTTACATTGATCATGTGTATGCTTATTGTTTTAGACTGTAGAAATTTAATGCTACAAAACATGTTCCAGTCATGGTTGCACCGGCCAACTGGTGATGTCACAAGAACTGAGGAGTCATCATCAACTGATACTCAACCTGTTATGAATGTTAACACCTTCCGTGAAGATGGTAAGTACACAGATTGCATGCAAAACATATACAGTGTGTACAGAGTAATTTAACACTTTCCAATAGGTCCATTAATGCATGCAAATTCACACATTCAAACATTTGTATGCTACAGGTGTATGAATTTATTTTTACATGCATATGATAGCAGTCTTGAATATATGTACAAGAAGATCTACACATGCAATAGCATAGAGTAGCCACTGTTTTTAGTCTACAGTTTTTTTTTTTTACTTCTGGCTATTTACAACAGCTGTATGTAAACTGTTTCACAATATTGTAATGTAGACATTGTTGTAGTTCCTACAGAGTCCAGCACAACTGGTGATAGTTCTCAACAAGATGGTGGAGATGTTGGACCATCATTTATAGAACATCTTCCTGAGGGTGTTAGCCAACAATGTAAGTTGTGACTGAACTGTTAAATGTGTTATAGTGCATGAAGACGCACAACCTGGCAACGACAAGTGAATGTATTATCAATGTACATTCATAGTAGGCTTACTTTAATGTCAGTAAAGACTAGCAAGAGCACTTGTTGCAGTCTCACAAAGTATTTATCCAGCAGTTAATAGTTGGTCACATCCTATACTAGCAGTTCCAGCAAATCCAGGGTCATCCTAGGGAAGCAGATTGTCACTGGTAGATTGTACATTGCTAAAAGCTGACATCAGTACAGACAGCAAAACCCATCAGAGCAACTGTACTAGAAATCAGTGTAATGGCCATATGGTATAAAAAGTGCTTTGATTTGTGAAAAAAAAACTCCTTTGCAAGTTGTTTGCATATACATGCATATAACTGTTCATGTTAGTAAAGAAACCAGCAAAGTGACAAAAGTTTGGATAAGCTTCTAAAATGCGTACAGCTTTATAATATTCATTAGTAACCAAATTCACTGTTTGTATTTGTATAGTACTTCACTGTTTGCATAAGGGTATATTGTCATATATTCAGGAGTAGATGCTTTCTCTAAATATAGTGATTGTTAGATGTTGCATCACATCCTTGACTTCTCTTTACAATTTCAGCTTAAATTTCTTAGAACTGCTATTAACCAAAATTATGTACTAAATAATTGAAAATTTTAACAATATTTCCTTTGACGTCTGAGGTTACTAAACCTGTGGTGGAGTTACTAAATAGTTAGTAACCGGTGGTCTCGCTGTTGGTTGTTTGCTACATTCATCAAAATTCAGCAAAGCCATAACAAAATGTCCTTACTGTTAGCTCACTTTCTGGACAAGACAAGTACCATTAGTGTTCAGATCTAGGTGTTCAATACACCATTGTCACAGTGTGGAGCTGACACAATAAACTCGAAGAATGAATCTCTATGCTGACATGCGCAGTTTGCTTCTTAATAGCTTACTTTCTGGACAAGACAAGCTAGCCCGGCATAGTAACTACTTAATACTGGCACTATAGTCACGCAACAGTTGTGAATGTCAAGCCTGTGCAGTGGCACTGACACGATCAACTCAACTTAAGGATAAGTCCCAATACTAGCATGCACTGTTTACCACTTTCTCTAGCTCTTCTTTGCCTACCTTGTTCAGGAACATTTTCTAAATCACTTAGAACAAGCCGACATTGGTTTCTATGCTATTTAGATACCCTCAGCTTGGTTACCCACAATTAATTACCTTGTCCTGCAGCCTTTGTACTTCAGTTTGTGGGTGGCCTCGCCCACATTGTCCTCGGGGTATAGAAACTATATTGGCTTGTTCTAACAAATACTTAAAAAGTCATGATGTAAGCTACCATAAAAGCCACTAATTATAGGGATGCAAGTGCAGATAAGCAGACACGAGATAATATAGTCTATTAAACCTACCATTATACTGGTGAATACTGTACATGTATGATGGGATACACCTTGCTTATGATCTGCATGATAGGACAGGTACTACCAATAGTATAACTATGTACAGTATTTTAGGTGAACAAAAAGTTATTTTTTGTAGCCATGTTATGTGTACGTAGCATATAAGTAGTTACACTAGCACATAAAAAACTTAATTGTGTCCATCTCTCCCTCTGCCCCCACAGGTCGTACAATGCTCCACAAGTATTATGACATGTTATGGCAGAATTTTCCTCAAGATCACCTGATCACACTTAGTAGACTATGTGACCTACTACCAGTAGATGAAGGACTAGTGGAAACTATTGTGTCCTACTCTAGTTCTGATATGGCTAACAAGAGGATACTCAATGCTGCCTTGTCTAACCTGAAAAGTGATACTGAGTTATTGGGCTTCTCCATGTTCATTGAACAGTTAACGGAGAACTCTGGAAATTCAACAATAATAGAAAAATTTAAGAGTGGTTAGTTGTTATGTGTGATACATACATATGATATACTGTATACTGCGCTTTAATAGCAATAAATAATAGTGCCATATTTCCTCGTATAAAACTCAGGCTTTATTTTCTTCCCGGTATTTTTGACCCGGCCTATTAATGAATATGGTATTTATTTGAGACTAGGCATTTATTTTGGATAAATGAAACCCAGCATTTAACAAATTTAAATCATGGTGGAATGCCATATACAGTGTGTTGTTACTATATAAACAAATGTGATGAAGTCCAAAAATGATATCTACGTACATGCATGTGGACTTGCACTGACCACTGCTTGCAGCACCTTCACCCCTAAACTTAATGTTGCTAAGTTTGCATCAGCAAGGGATAAATTAGAACCACTATCAGTAGATCTCCATCAATACAGGTAGCCCGAGGCTATATATTTGAGACCAGGCATGTCAATGTGCTGGAACCCCCTCCCCCCACTTACTAACAAGATCAGTGTTTGTTTTTTTAAATGCTACTGTTATACGGTAATGTAGTAACTCTGCAAAGGAATTTCAGAGGGTGCATTTGCCATGTATACCTCTTCACAAGAATACAGTTAAATGTACATCGGTGTGTACATTGATATGTATCTCAGGAAAATGGTGGCACTTGAAAAGAACAATTATAAGTCACTTTTACTAAAGACAGAAATGTTCTGAATGGGTGATTTCTACAATGACAAAATTTGATGTCATAATTGACAAAATAGCTGTGTTAGTGCAGGGGCTTCAGAGACTTTGGCACACAGTATTCGAAATGAATGTTGCCAGTAGTTTTTCCACATGAAACCATGAGATAATGGTAAAGAAGTAGTACATGTACCATGACAGTGCAAAACGCACTCCAACAAGAAAGGCAGACTGAAAATTTTAAATCCAGACACATATTTGTATTGCGTTATATACTACATTGGAACCTCAGTTATCTGAACCCCTTGGGACCATAAGTCTGAAATGTCCATATCTCTGAAACTGTGTATAAAACTGCATAAAGAAATTTTTTTAGATATCAGTTTTTACAACTAACCTAATGGAACAGTCACTACTCTAATAATAGAGCAGTCATTTCCTTAGTTCGGTTAACCAAGAATCTGGATAAGTGGGGTCCGGATAATTGAGCTTCCACTGTATATGTCTCACACTCCCCCTTTTTCAAATTCATAAATTCTGTCATCGGGAAACATTATCTCGCCCAATACCTCCCTGTACAAAGTCCCCACACTACAGCGGCCATTTTGTTTTGTGACATCATAGATAATACACGAAACATAATCGCAATGTCAAGAAACACCACTGCGGATATCACTCGTAGTACATATGCCAACCATTTGTCATCAGATTTGTACATAACTGCATGCACACACTGCACATGCCACTATTCATTAAACTACTAATCAAAACAGTGTGTATAGTTGTGTACATGTTTGTAGAAATACTGTTAGGGCTGAATGATATTATTGTTTTAGTGATTATTGTGATTGTTTGAAAGTATATATATACCATGATATTTTGTTAGCAACTATCACAGTGTAGTAGTGTAACTATAGTATGTTCACGTTGAGCTGAATCCTCAAAAACATTTAATAACTCATGGATGCAATTACCCATGATCTTGAAATTTGGTTCATTTGTAGTGCTGCCTGACCCGCTAAAAATATTTCAAAATTTGTTTGTTCAATTGTTTGACATAATATTTACGGCCAATCAAAATTTTCACAATACATTTCCTATGTGGAAGCCATATAAGTACAGTGCCCATTACAGCCCTTTCCCAAACTTGTAATGAAGCCAAACCATACATGTCTGTTGTTGATACCTTTGCTGTTACCAATAATCATCTGGTTGGCTGAAATGTTAACTCTGTTGAGAAAAAATCCACTATTAATGTTTAGCTGTTTTTCAGGATTCAGCTCAACTTGAACATACTATAGTGTTATTAAAAAAGTCAATTGTTATGCAGGTTAGGTAATAATAATTGGTTAAGAATCCTTGTAACTGCAAACCCACCTACCTAGTTAACCATAAACCATCCTTGGAGACAAGTGTGAACATCATTACACTAACCTCAAAGCATGTGTTACAATAACTGTACTATGATAGTGGTTAGTTTGCCTATCGGCAGGAACATTGAGGACCAGCAATGACTGAACCATGTGTATATATAGTGCATAGTGGGTTTAGTGATACTAAAATGGCAGTATCACTCGGCCCTAAATACTATATGTACACATAGTTTAATACTTTAGCTCAAGTTGAACTGCTTTACCCACTGACTTGTACAGATTGTTTGAGAGTAATGGAAAAGAAATCAGTTAACTTAGCTGAAGAGGTGGATACAGCAAGTGAAAATCAAACAGCAACATCAACAGGAAATGGTACGTGCATATTAGTACAATTGAGTATACATTAGGACCTCAATTACCTGATTATTTATTTGGTAACTATTATAATAAAGTATTTCATATTGCCTATTAGAGTATACGTATGCTCAATTATGAATGGTGTATATTTGAACACTTTATAGTGACTAAACTACGTAGCACTGTGGTGTTCGGATGGTAGAGGTCCCACTGTATCATGTACTTGTGTACTGTACATACACCATGATAGTAATGTGGCATATTAATTTATACAGACGAATCACAAGATATTAATAGTGAGAGTGCTCAACATACAACCAGACATGATGATGAGTGCAATCCTCTAGTACTTCAATTTCTTCCATCTACCATCTCTGCTAATAGTAAGCACATAATATATACATGTATTGCACATTTATATGATCCGTACCAAATGGCCACAGTGTTCAAGCAAAGAGTCAGGGTGAAAAAAGTTGTGAAATCCGAGGCAGCAGCCAAAACTTGGCTGCAATGATTCTAATGGCAATCAGCCATTAGAATCATTGCAGCATAGACCCCAAAAAGGTCAGGGTGAAAAAGTTGTGAAATACCAAAGGGTAACTTGTAATGTAGCTCCTGTGGAACTCTCTGCGGAATGACTTGTTTTGTAACCCATCATATATGCTATACTGGGTGCATGACTTGTAACATAAGCTTAAATTTCTACTGCTTGACTGGTTTATGTAACTGAACTCTCTACAGGGCGACTTGTAATGTAGCTGAACTCACTGGGTGACTTGTAATGTACACTGTATAGCTGAGCTCTCTACTGGGAAACTTGTGACATAGCTGAAGTCTCTACTGAGTAACTTGCAATATATAGCGGAACCCTCTAATAGGGTGACCGCACTATTTGAGTATATCGAGCATACACTGCAGTTGATTTTCGCACCATAACTCAATTGATTTTAATCAGATTCTTCTTTAAACTGAAAGACTGTTCTACAGTGATTAGTCCACTTACATTAGAATTTTCAGCTCATTCTCTTCAGCGGTTCATCTCATAGGCGTGTCAACAAATTGATTTTTTGTAATTTTATGAAACTAGATCATGCACCTGTTATATATGGTTGGCATTTTTGTTGTAGCTCCATGACAATCCTCTTGATTTTTTTCAAAATCACAAAAGATTTGCACTATGATAGTTACCTCATGTACAGACCAATTTTCAAGTTATTCTGTCAAGCAGTTTATCCTGCAGGTGTGACATCACATCCTTTAATATTTTTGAAAAATCATATATACATAACTCCATAATGATTGTTCTTCATCCGATTTGTACAAAAATTGTACAGTATTATATATGCTAATCTTTAGTTAATATGTATACCTTACCCTATAGTTGTGAAGTTCATGGCAACCTGAAATTTTGCTGTGCATTAAATAAGTAATTGAAATGAGAACAAGTTTGTAGAAACAACAGTACATTATTTTTGACTGGTTTGGAGATTTATATACTCTTTGTATGGTATATATGCTGAAAACCCTAAATAGAAATGCAAAGATTGAGTCAGACATTTACCTATGTATATACATGGAATTTTAGCATCTAGGTAGTGCAGGTACTTTATTGCATAATACTTACACAGTATTCATGTGTGTATGTAATGTAACTCAACATTTGTTATGTGTTAATTTACACATATCCTTTATGATGACATTTTATTATGCAATTTGTATTTTATTTTTACAATTCAGCTATTTCACTGTTAAGAAAGTATTACAATATTTTGTGGCAAAGTTTTTCTGATGATCACATCTTGACCATCGGTATACTGGACACCCTTATAGAGGTCAAGGAAAGCTTTTTTGATGAAGTTGTTGCCATTACTAATCCAAGTCAAGCTAATATAAAAATTCTTGATGCTCTCATCCTTTGGTTGAAACAAGATGATAAAATTATGGAATTTTGTAAAGTTATCAAGCGTCTTGCTATGAGTAATAAATTTGTCAAAGAGTTACTACAGTTTGAACTAGGTATGAACACTGATTCATGTGCATATATGTACATAGGTGACCTATACGTACTAAACAAACCTACATATTGCATGCATTGTAACATGTGCTATACAGAAAAAAATTATGTGTGTTTTAATTGCCACAGTACACAGTAAAACAAAAACTCAACCATTGTATTTGCCTGTTCATGCATGAGTATATGTAGTATTAGTGTTGTCCTATAGTACTGCAAATTCATTATCTACTTATAGTATCTTCAGTCAACTTCCATTTTAGTTCTAGTACACTCAGTAAACTCTAATTTTAATTCTGATTCCCCAGTTTTCTGGAATTCTAGTTAATATTGCCCTAGTATTGTATCTACAGTGTAGCTAGTACCCCAGTTTTAGTCATACGTAATTATGCCCATTTTATTGTATGTACATGCAGTAGATTTTAATAATGTTTTTTTGTTGTTGTATATCTAAGTGGTAGTACTGTTGTAATTTACAGAATGTCTAAAGATATCAGAGGGAAAGCAGACATGTGTAACATCTAATGTTGCAACTACAACTACGCACACAACTTCTAATGGTGGTACGTATGTAGCTACATAGCTATGTTACAGTGGTATGTACATATGTATATAAGTTTGTTCATACATACTATACATGAGCAATCACTATTGACAAGCTATATAACTGAAATACAGATTAGGTATACACCAGTATAGCTGCAGGTGTAAGTAACCCTTCATTGCTTTTATTTCTATATATGTATTTAATTTTTCCTTACACTGTTTTGGTACACAACATTTTAGACAAAGAGCAGTATAAAAAACACCTGTGTGATCAATCCACTCACTATAGAAATTACAGACAATTGAGTCTCAAAGAAAGCTACCCACTAATCAACACCTTCGTGGTAGTGGAGTAAGAAATGCATTAGACACAAAGGAAGTAAATCCATTAAGGGTGCTAGCGCCTTTTTGAAGCCACATAAATGCTGTTCTTTTTATCTATACAGGCAAAAAGAAAGCTACAGGAATCTGAACTACTGCTTCGAAGATTGACCTAACTTTCTACTATACAGAGACCAAAGTATAAGATTGTACCTTGTTTCGTTCACGCGCTATAGTCTCTCAAAGTTAACCCATACATTTTTTTATTCTGAGATACTGGCTGCTTGCACAAGCATCAAATTCGCTGTGAAGGTTCTTCAATAAACTTGTGGAAACTTAGCACAGGGATTTGTCTTTGCACTTCTTCTTTCTTGAGTTATAAAACAAAGAGCGAGTGCCACGAGTGAACTTCGACTTCCAGGCCCTGTAACTTCGTGCTGGATCACAAGAATTATAATTCCATACGCTAAAAGTTTGCAAATTTATCAATGATGGTCCACCAAAAGTTTGGTAGAGATCCGACTATCGTGTATTTCAGAATATCGCCTTTTACAATGCAGTGTAGAACATGCGCACGCTGACCAGTTATTACAACAAATTCAATAAACCACAAATACCAACTTCATCAAATAACAAGTTATAAATGAAGTTCTGAACTAAACAAAAGCTCTTGTTCCTTTTCTTTACACACTTGGACACCTTTCTGTTGGTTGTGGAGTCGCCAAGCCTGCTCTTCGATATATATGCATGGTCTTCGATAGGTAATGCCTCGTAACACACAGTCAATGTCTTGTAATGGGTGATAAATCCAGCTGGAACATCATCTCTACCTAAGAACAGGTGTACAATTACAAATATAACTTACCAGCGTACACTGTCACTTGAGAAAACATAGGAAGAACGTGTGTTGGCTACAAATCAGCTTGCGTTCACATGTATCTTCAAAACTAGCACTTACTTTCAGGCTAATTCACTCTATTGTCACTCTTGGGTGCCTAGACGATCATTTTTGTGATGGTTTTCAAATGAAACAGGCTGTTTCTTGGCCAATAGATGATATGCACACTTTATTACTAGAACGAAAAATGATCAATTAAGCGTAGACGATGCAAAACGCGATGGTAACTTAAAAGTGGAAGTCCCATACAAAAGTATGGGAAGCAAATGCAGCTCGAGCAATAACTCACCACTCGAGCTAAGGACAGGCCATCTCGCTTGCTGGAAAGAAATGTATGGCAAGCGAGATGGCCTGTCCTTAGGTCGAGTGGTGAGTTATTGCTCGAGCCGCATTTGCTTCCCATACTTTTGTATGGGACTTCCGCTTTTAAGTTACCATCGAGTTTTGCGCCGTCTACGCTTAATTGATCAGTTTTCGTTCAAGTAAAAAAGTGTGCATATCATCTATTTTTTTGGCATAAAACATGGCCGCCTAACACGGATACTTTGAATATGCGTAATATTGCCAATTATGATGTAACAACCGCATGTGGTTATGTGGGTTATCCCTTGAATGGCTTCAAAAACCCACTAGCATGTAATGTAGCAGCAAAAAGGCACATCTCAGGTCTAAGTGACATGAGCAGTGAAGATTTCAAGCCTGTAGTGTTTGCAATATTTGGGCTGAAGGCATCAATTAGTCAGTATAGAAACTCCATTAAATGAAAACTTTTAAAATTTAATGACAACTTGTCAAAAGCATTATTGGTAATTCTGAAAGCACATTTGGGCAAATCGATATTGCCAAACCATCATGAAGGAAGGTGACGGGCTGAAAGCATTTTTGGGCTTGGTTATGCCTTACCATTGCTAACAAAGTGTCATGAAGCTATTGTGAGGCTGGTTTCTTATCAGTGCTCTTTTTTGAAAAGGTGCAAGCCTTCATAGTCCCTACTATGCAGTATTACAGTATTGTATGATATATTTTGTGTTTGTGTAGCTAAAAAACAGAAAGAAAAAGTTTATCAAATTGATCTCTCAATTCTGCAACAGATTCCACCTGCTGTCTGTCCAGAATGTATGTTTGTACAAAATGTACTGATTGACTACATGTAATTGAATAATTATTACAGGCCATACATTACTTAAGAAGTATTACAACTTTTTGTTGAGGAATTTTCCATCAGATCATTTGGTAACTCTTGGTAGAGTGTGCAAGTTAATTCCTGTAGATGATTCTGTGGTGGACATTATTGCTACTGCTGCAACTCCACTAGAAGGAAACAGGAGAATGATGAATATATTTATACTAGGCATACGAGATACTAAATCTTTAGCTGATTTCTGGTATGCAATTAATAAAGTGATCGATAATCCAAGAGTGTCAAAGATCATGAAAGCGTTCAAATGTGGTATGTATGTATATCTGTAGTAGTACGTAGCTACATGCATGTACACATGTAGTAGTAGTATAGAACTTTAATCATCTCACATAGCATTGACCAGTGGCATAGCCAGAACCAGGCCACCCGGTGCTTATATTTATTATTGCACTACTATGAGAGCAGTCACTCTAACACAGCAGTCAACCAAATATTAATGATATTCTGATTAACTATTAATATCACTATCAGATTCAATATAATTTTCAAAACTATCAAGGGGACCTCACTTCCATTAATGTGAAACTCTTTCATTATAGCACTTCAATAAAGTCACAACAGAAGGGTAATTGCCAAAACCACTTTCTCATCATTAATTGTAGAAGTACGTACACAGTATGGGGTTCTCAATGGTACTACGTACATGCCTACGTACAGTGTACCTAAGCCCTGATACAATATCACAACCATAGTGTCAATCATATCTTGCACCTCTAATTTATAACTTCATGGTGTCATGCTCTGTATTAATGTAAAATAAGCAAGTGTAAGATTTGTAGTTACGGTAACGTACTGATAGGGTCACAGTAATATTGTAAAATAACATGTATGCATAATATTATTCGTAATAGTGTGATAAAACACATTTTCAGTACAGTGGAACCTTAGTTATCCGAACCCCTTTGGACCAGGGGTGGTCCATAAGTCTGAAAAATCCGTATCTCCAAAACTGTGTATAAATAACCTTAAAGAAACTTTGTAAATATATCAATATTATTTAACTACCTAATAGAACAGTCACTACTCTAACAGAGCAGTCATTCCATAGTTTGGTTAACTGAGAATCCGCATAACTGGGGTCCAGATAACTGAGGTTCCACTGTAGATGTTAGTGAAATACAGCATAGTTCTGTTTCAGTACTGCTGTTAGTGGTTAAATCTAAAGCTCTGTACCCATTTACCAAAATAGTGGCATTATTATCCTTCAGTCTTTACCAATCTGCTAATCGGTACACGTGTATATATAGTTAGTTTATCTGTGTATGTATGTGTGAGTGCATACATGTGCTGTGTTGTATCATGCCTTATAGTTGTGTGATGTCTTTTTAGAATGTGAAACAATAGCAAAGAAGTTGCCATCAGATCATACAACTGATATTAATAGTGCAACTGCACCAGCAACAACTTCAATTGTATCATTGACAACATCATTGACATCATCAAGAGTATCTATTGCATCAACAACACCAACGACATCATCCAGGATATTTGGTTGTACAACACCAATGACATCATCAAGAGCATCTGTTGCATCAACAACATCAATGACATCATTTGTGGGATCAACAACATCAATTCCATTGTCAAGAACACCTGCTATGTCAACAGCATCAACAAGGATGTTAGTTACATCTATAGCATCAATGACCCCATCAAAAACACCTGTTGCATCAACAACCTCAATTCCATCGTCAAGAGCATCTGCTGTGCCAACAAATTTAATCCCAACATCAAGAACATTTGTTGCATCAACAACATCATTAACAACATCTGTTGTATCGGCAACAACAATGACATCATCAAGAACATCAGTTATGTCAACAACATCAATTCCATCATTTGTTGCGTCAACCACCACAACAATGATATCATCAAGATCATCAGCTGTATCAACAGCAACAAAAACATCTCTTACATCATCAACAACAGGTAAATCATCATTGGTTAAATTATCTGTTCAATAGACATCTGCTAGTCATGATAGTATGATACTTGTGTAGGCGTAATAAAAACAGTAGCTGCCATAGTTAATTATATGCACATGCAAAGTATTCTGACCGACACACAAAATAACCATGTTGTTAGTAATTTGGTCACAAGTGGAAATCAACTGCAGTGTACTTGGTTTATCTCTGTAGCTATGTACATATTGGTGAAATGTACTTACTTACTGTATAAACACAGCTCTGTATACAAGGTATATATGTGACCTGTTTTAACAAAATCAACCATATGGGTGCAAAAGGCAAAAGTGAGATAACACCAGCATGAAGTTGCTGCACTATCAGGCTAACAATTTCCATATCAAACTTGCCTTCTACTTGTCAGGTCTGCTTTTGGTGGACCATTCTGTGGCGGCCTGTATAACCACCCCAGACGTCTGTACAGGTCTGTGAACAACAGGGAAATGCTTTGGGGGGTTCAAGCACTGTGGACAGACGAGCAGGGAGCTGAATGTGTGATGTATGTCTGTTTTGCGAGATTTCAGTCTATTCCCTGCCTCGGACAGGCTGTTTTGTGGTCTGGTGCCTTCATTTACCATTCTCGTCCATTTTGTAGTCTATCTCTTGCCCGCCCCACCACCCCCCACCCTCCACCCCTTTTTGAGGACTCGTGATACAGCAACACTGGTGAAAAACCTATCTGAAATGGCAGGAAACTCTACAGGGATTACCTTGGCCACTAGCTGCTCTTAAAGGTTGTGAATTGCTCCATCTTTGCTGAAAAATCCAAACGTGTAACTGTCAAGGCTGGTGAGTAACAAAGCTTTAAATTATTACAATACATTTTTCTCTGAATCAACAATGCGCTCATAAGGGTAATTTTCCAAAATCCAGTCACATATTTAACATATGTGGCAAGCGACATGCAGTCAGCATGTGAAATACTGTGTCGTGGCTGCATATAACATATGGATTCTTAATTTTTACACAATGAATATACGCTTTCAACACTTGATTGTACAAGGTTTGCAGTTTTACATGTACGTGTGTGTGTGTCTCCTACGTAGCTATACATTACATATACACATACAGTTGTATATATGTACTGTATATGATTTTAGATACAGCAGTTGCTGCTGGAAGATCTCGGACAACTATATCCAGTACAGCAGCAAAGGAAAGCAGCATTCCCACATCATTATTGTTTCTGCCCCCAACAGTGTCTACTAATGGTGAGTAGCTATGAGTGCACAATAGTATACATGTATGCAAAACTTGTATTAAAACATATGATTTTTCATTTTATTGCATAGCTATTGCTGTTTTGAAGAAACACTATGACATGTTGCTGGAGAGTTTTTCTGATGACCATGTTGCCACTGTTAATAAACTTAATGGAATTATTGCTGTTAATAAACAGTTCTTAAATGAAATTATCTCCATGACTGATCACAAGAAAGCCAATGTTAGAATTCTAAATGGCATCATTTGTGCAATTAAAAGGGACAATGATGTCTTGGGATTTTGTGAAGTGCTTAAAGCACTAATCAGTGTGCATAAAAGGTTCACAATTGAAATGTTTGAATTTGAGGCTGGTAAGAAGCTTGAATGCATTCACTATGCTATTGATGCAATGTATAGAAAAGCTCTCCTTCCATACTCCACACATTACAGAGTATCTACATATTTATCATGCTATAGTTATGCCATGTTGACAAGCAACATCAAATTTATAATTCAGCAAATTTTAAATTAAACTATTATGCATGCTTAACCTTGCGTAAGCATTACAGTGGTACAGTAGACCCTCAGTTATCCGACCCTCATTTATCCATACCCTCATTTATCCGAAATTGGAAAGGACTTCTATTAGAGCATGTTGAGTACAAATGTATGTTCTATTAGAGTATTTCAACATACATATGAACAATTCTCCACTCTGAACACTTTTACCATTGCCTGAGACACAATGGAGTTCGGATAACTGAGGGTCTACTGTACATATATGTTCAGCTCTGTTAAAAGATGTCAAGCACCATTGGTAGCACTGGCAACATGTTAACATTAAGCCATGGTACAGGGTGATAGAGGGATATTATTTTTTGTAGGTGTGTGACAACAAATTTAGACAATAATAATCTCCTTTTGAACTTCTCTCAATTGTCTAGCATATCTAACAAATACATATTTTAGTCAACTGCCAATAATGTAACCAGTAAAGTGAGCAAATACAATTTGAAGACTTTGAAGAAGTAAAATAATGTTAGTTGTAGCACTGTTCCCAAGTGCATGCATTGTACATACTGCAATATGCCAAAAGGCACCTGTTATCTTGAAGTGACGTCTATCTGTGACAAAATCAAGCCTGCAAGCTTAGCCGTTATTGAGTTATGTACGTTGGTCTGAAGGCATCAGTCAGTCAGTCTGTGTGTCTGTCTGTCAGCCAGTTAGTCAGTAGAAAATAAAAGTTTTATATTTGTTGGAAGCATTTTGGGTCACACTGAAGACACGTTTGAGCTTGATTATACCTATCCAATGCTGCCTAGACACCATGAAGCTGTTGTGAGGCTGGTTTCTGGTCAATGTATTTTGTGATAATGTAAAAACCTCCATATACAATACTACCTTACTGTAACATAATACACAGGAGACTATGCATTCTTATATATGTGTACACAATTTTATTTGTGCAAGTAAAAATTCTTAGTCATAGTTTTCAAATTTATTACTTCTAGAGACTTATGGATAAATATATGGCAGTATATACACTGTAGTTATAGCAGTAGTTAGTAAGATCTGGGTACTTGGCTTTTAGCTGTGTGTATGTGGCACAAACTATAGTATGTACGCGTTGAGCTGGATCCTCAAAAACATTTAATAACTCATGGACGGAATTACAAACAATCTTGAAATTTGGCACACTTGTAGTACTGCTTGACCCGCTAAAAATATCTCAAAATCTTTTTGTTCAAATTTCTGACATAATATTACAGCCAATCAAAAATTTCACCATACATTTCCTATGGGGACGCCATAAAATACAGTGTCTATTACAGCCCTTTCCCGAACTTGTAATGGAACCAAAACTGTACATGTCTGTTGTTGGCACCTTTGCTATCACCATTAATCATCTGGTTGGTTGAAATGTGTACTCTTGAGAAAAAAAAATCAACTTTTAAGTTTTAGCTGTTTTTCAGGATCCAACTCAACTTGTACATACTATATAATTATGCACATTTACACATTTCCTGTCATTATTTAGAGTGTAGGAAGTTGTATAAGACAGAGACTAGTGATACCAAGAACACTACCGAAAACACTACATCTTCAGTTCTTACCGGTAAGTCAATACAAACAGCATTATACATACATACGTATCTACAGTATGTCTAAAATTAATGTTTGCATTACAGTGTATACTCTCTTGCTCTCTCATTCACTAGATTCACAAATTGTCTTCTCTATGTAGACGTTTTAAACTTAATATTTATAGACTCTCTTATAAAGTTTAGATCATTTTGAGAGTTCAGATGTAGTGGCTACATATGTATGTATTAAAGATTATCATGAGAGAGTACAAAATAGAGTTTCTTTATTGTTCAGTTGCTATTGTAGTATTAGTGCTTAAATTCTTTGTACACCACAGTTTTTGTAACATATTGAAGTACATTACATAATAGTGTACATTTCTGAAATACAGGGCCACAGAGAACTGAGGCAGAAGATGTCGAACCTCAAGTGTTTACTGAATTAATGCCTGGCAGGTTAAGCCCCAATGGTGAGTCAACCACATATGTATTTGTCATGTCATTGACTGCATTTAAATCTGAGATGTATCCACATCCATCTGTACACTTATAGAATGTTGTGTGTTACATTTTAGGTGTTGCTGTACTAAAGAAACATTATTATATCCTGTTAAGGAGCCTCCCATCTGATCATATGATCACACTGGGAAAAATGTGCCAGCTTACTTTCATTGATGATAGACTTGTTGATCGAATACTCTCTTGTTCAACTTCCCAACAGGCGAACCGAGCAATGCTTGACATCATGATTATCATGATAAAAAATGACTATGAACTGCTAGAGCTTTGTAGTGCACTGGAAAGGATTCTGGGGAACATGCCTGCTGTGTTAATGGCATTGAGAATTGGTCAGTGAAATTTGAAAAAAATACGAACTGTATATTCTTCAATGTTATTTTATACTTACAATATGTAATGAACAGCTTGTCTGTAAAAGAGCACACCCAATAAAGTATATAAGTAACTGGCAACCAAAAAACACTGATATCTGGAGCAGCCAAGAATGTTAGTAGTGTATAACAACGTCACTTCAAAATTAATTATGATGTTTTAACATTGGACCATTATCGCTGATTTGTGCTCCACCTTTTTCTGAATGATAATACTTAAACTCCACCAATCTACATTGACTATTATCGAAAATACGTTATCAGCCAATTAAAGGATAAGACCTCAGCAAAGCTGAATGTAGAACACAAGTCAATGATAGAAGTTCAATGTTAAAACGTAATGTTCATTGTTGGCCACTCCAGATATCAACTCTTTTGGTTACCAGTTACTTTTACAATTGCATGAGAAATTTGAGTTATGCATACGTACATATGTACGTCAGTATCAATTTATAGTTATAAATGTATTGTCAGGAGCTCATAAGTGCTGCAAGGTTCCTGGCACTGTACAATGGACCACTATATAAGTAGGCATTTTATATATGCTGTAACGTAAGTATTTTTCAATTGTAATGGTCAATAATACCTTTCTGTTATAGATTGTATGAAAGTACTAGGGTTAACAGTATCCACAACACAACAGATATCCTCAACTACTAATACTACTCCTCTGCAGACAGCATCATCTTCATCATCTAGTAATGTATCAGCTACTACATCTTCTAATGGTGGTATGTGATTACATAATGTGTGACCGAATCTGCTAATCTTGCCGTACTTGCAGATTTTGCAAGTTCTTTATTGTTAAACTCGGAAATTATGGAGTTAAAGCAAAAAGTCATAATGACAGGAAGATCAATTTTTTTACAGGAACTGTGAAAATAATTTACAGATGCTTAATAAAATGGCTATAACTTACAATTGCTATGATATATACGGAGCTGTAAATTATCCATTGTATTTGCCACGAAGAGGCAAATCCATTGTAGGGTACAAATTCCCATACGTTTCCTTTTTGGCCCCATGAGGCAAATATGAAATTAGCAAGAAAGGTAAAAGGAATTATCTTTCTGAGGTGATGTACACAAATACCCATACCTTATTCATTATTCAGAAATTGATGCAGTGACTATTCAAACTTGACCACTACTTGATACTCATAACAATAAAAGTATAATTTTAAAATCCATGAAGGTGCGGCATTTAAGCAAGCAAATGCAATATCTTGCATTTCTTACAGTGCACAGCAATGAAACAGAGACTAGGGAAAGTTTAGGTTTGCACTGATATGGGTTTGTGCAGATCCATTTGGTTATACGTAGTGTGTGTGTGCGTGTGCGTGCGTGTGTGTGTGTGTGTGTGTGTGTGTGTGTGTGTGTGTGTGTGTGTGTGTGTGTGTGTGTGTGTGTGTGTGTGTGTGTGTGTGTACTATTCTACATGCTAACTTTTGAAAATGCAGCTTATGAAAATTAATTAATAGGAATTCTTAACTTTACAAGTACACAAATTTTTTGGAATTTTCAACTAGAATACGGACCATTGTACATCGAAAAACACCACTGAAACAAACTGGAGTAGTGCACAGTATTGAATCACAGAATAAGAAGTGTTATATCCCTACTGTGTATTTCCATTATGGCATCTTCAGCACAATAGGGATATAACACTTCTTATTGTTTTACTGTGATTTAATATCATACACTACTCCAGCTTATTTCAGTACTTTCTATCGATTTGCTATGGTCACTACCTTAGTTCCTAATTTTTTGTGTACTAGTTTGTTAACTATTTTTTGTAAAATAACATATTATTATGACTGGTGAACCCACACATACTGCATCAAAAGATAGAAATGGCACCGCTCGCCCTACCTACCAATTATTATCTGAAAAGTGAAGTATCCATTATACTTCATTGTCAGCTATGTTCAACCCATTACACAGCATTATGAATCAATAACTGTTCAAAAAACACTTCTGCAATCAAAGTACTGTAGAGTCTGGTTGTTAAGAGCATGTAACAATTAAACACTTGTTAACACATACATGTCGTGAGGCTCAACACGTGACAAAGCTACACACGGGAAGAAAAGCTGGAAGTGCTTGAAAATTAATGTCTCCTCAAGCGATTATGTCTCCCTTGAGGTCTCCCTTCACTACTGTATGTATACAGCAAATCAGCTTTCTGGATTGCAATATTCTTGTACATCACGAAGAATTTCACCCAGAAATTGAGTCCAATATGGAGTCAAAAAATGTAGTGATTCCCTGTTAAGCACATCATAATTATTAGGCGTATGCACCTAACAGATAGTATGATTTTTGCAAAACTTTCTCTGAAAATTATAAGTGTATGCGCTTAACAACCTGACTCTATGGTAGCCACTATGAAATCTATGGACGATTTCCGTTATGAAGGGAAGCCATCACTTGCTGCCGCCAAATCGACACCTTTCGCTGTCAGCAAAGATGAATGGGACACAAAGGAGGACACTGGTAAGTCCATGAAGAATGCATTGTATGTACTGCGGTATGCCAAAAGGCATGTGTCCAACTGAAGCGACATCAAACAGTGAAAAGATCAAGGCTGTAGCCGTTAGCCATTATCAAGTTACACTTGTATGAAGGCATCAGTCAGTCAGTCAGTAGAAAATTCTATTTAATATTTTTTTGTAAAACAAAATTGTAACAACTTGTTGAAAGCTTTTTGGGTCAATCTGAAGGCTTGTTTGGGCTTAGTTTTACTTAACCAATACTGCCTCATTGTCATCAGGGAAAAATGAGGTTGGTGTTTAGGTGATGTATTTCATGGGCCATGCCCAAACCTTTGTGGTCCCTACTATACAGTACGATAGTACTGTTTGATAAATTACATGTTGCTGTCATTGTTAGTGCACAAGGTGATAAGAGTAGTAGTATACTGTTGTGCTGTACCCGCTAGCTGATCATACTGTGTTTTATTAATTCTCATTTTCCTTGTGACATATGATTTCCATTCCATTTACCATTTACTGTCATGACATACAACACCATTACTATTATCATTCCATTCAAATATCATTAATCTACAATCCTTTAATTACAAGTATGAACGTACGTACATATGTATGTGTGTATTTGCACTCACAGCTTTACCTTTCTACTATAGATCATATGAAAGTACAAGGATCAGGAGTATCCACAACACAACAGATATCCTCAACTACTAATATGACTCCTCTGCAAACAACATCATCCTTGTCATCTGCTATGCCAACTACTACATCTTCTAATGTTGGTATGTGATCATGTGATCATGTATAAGTTTTGTGTAAGAATTGTTTGTTCTACGTAATTACATATTGTATAATAAAGTGTCAAATTACATCTAGGCAGGTAATGTTACCTCTCCAGGGAACACTTCATGTACCAGAATTAGTTATTTTCTTATTTGCAGAGTTAGGGGTGACGAGTTACATTTGTAATGCTTTACGTAATAATATTACTTATGTTGTAACTAATAATGTAATGCATTACAGAATAATATATAACAAATATTACATCCTGAAATTGTAATACGTTATTTCTTTTTAATGCACATTGTATTCAGTACGTGATTGGCTGCATTTAGAGCCCTGACAGCACTGAAGATGGCTGTACAGGCAAGAACAAAGAGTGATGGTGTATGAGGAGTGCCCTTAAGACCAAGATACTAAAACAAAGTATATTTTTGAGTAGAGGTGTACCGATAATCGGATCGGCTAAAATATCGGCCATCGATATGACATTTTTTACCAATATCGGTATCGGTACAGAACAGTAGGAGGACCGATATCGCTACCGATTTTTAGACAGTAGCAATAGTTTGTACATAAATGGATTATGCATTGGTTTTCTACGTTATCCATGTGACTGTTTAGTGCCAGTGGCTTATTGTTCTCTCTGAAACAAACGCTACGCTACGAGAAGCCATATAAATACACGCGAGTCAAGTGTTTGTTGCTGAAAAGCTTATCACAGTCTTTACAAATGAAGCAGCTATAAATTACCTTGCAATAAAAGAAGGGTCACAGGATAACCAAGGAAACTTGCTGTACCAGCTTTCTCACAAGCCATTAGAATACAGAGTAATGCAGAAATATCTGTTTAAGGCTTCATGGGAGTATACATAAAAATATTTGTGAGTGCCTAATTGTCTGGATTGCACAATAGAAACCCAAGCTGTATACCACCACAGGCAGAGTATAGCATGCACATGTTATTGTAGGGTAGGTAAATGTACACTTTTAACTATAATGCAAATATCGGATCGGCTATTGGTTATCGGCTTCTTTTGGTGGCATCAATATCGGATATTGGTACATGCCAAAAACTCATATCGGTACACCTCTATTTTTGAGGTTGAACTACACCAGAGAAACACATGTCTCACTCGTGTCATTTGTAGTTGTAGGCTGAGATCCTGTATTTAGGAGGTTGGGCTTAGTTTAAAGCTTGTAACAAACAGATGTAAAATGTAATAATATTACTAGTTACAACCCTCAGAGTAATGTGTAATATGTAACTTGTTACTTTTTTTCTGGGAGTAATATGTAACTGTAATGCATTACATTGATTAGAAGTAACTAGTAATATGTAATGAGTTGCGTTTTTAAAGTACTGTATAGTAAAAAACTTTGGCAGTAAAAAAGTGTGACGAAACCCCTCTGTTGAAAAAATTGGTGGAAAAAACTTTGGCGATTGAAATAATATTCACCAAAGTTTTTATCGCCAAAGTTTTTACTGTAGGGTTACTGTACGATACGTAAGGATACAAGGTGTCAGCTCATCAGTTAAGTAGTGTAGTAATTGTAGGGTAGCTAGAGTTGTTGTTATAGCAGTACTTTTGTAGCTACTGATATAACGATGTGCTAGCTAAGACCGGCTCGAGCTATAAGGCGTGCTTCGCTATCTCCTGCGATACCGAGAGCAACTGTATTTACCTTTTCAGTGAACTCCAGTAGCAGAGGTTATCACGTATATCAAAGTATTTGGCCAAATCATCGCGAGACGATGAACTAGCTGACGTGCGAACGGGAAGCCGGTTGGAAATGCTATCCCAAGGAGTGCTTACAACTGTGGGACAAATTCCTAGGAAGATCTCCAAAGTCAGCTCGATCTTTATTGCATGGTGCTACAAGCTGGCCTTCATCTCAAGTTCTAGTTACTCAATGTGCTTGTGTGATCATCTAAAATAATTAGCGAAAAAACTTTGGCGAATTGAACACTATTCGCCAAATTTGCCAAATTTTTTTACCGCCAAAGATTTTTACTATACAGTAGCGACCCCAACTCTGCTTATTTGTGATAAGATATTTCTAGGATGTTTCTTTTTCCCTTTATACTGTAACCCTAACTGCCTAACTAGGGAAAATGCTGCATTCACGCATACATTAGTTCTTTTAATTTTCTTGAATACAGCTTGTTGAATAATAATTGTAAACTTCATTATTGTGCATGTGTTACCTGTTTCTGTCATTGTTAGTCTCCTCAAGTACACAAGGTAATAACAGAAGTACTACACTAGTGCCGCATCCAGTGACTGATCCTGCTGTGTTTTCTCGTTTACTACTACCTGGTCTAAGTGTCAAAGGTCGGTGTCTGTTATTGCTGTTGAGAAATTTTAGGATAGCCTTAAGTTACAGTCTGTATCACAAGAAGCGTGATACTTACTGTATTAGGGTTGGACAATATTGAATTTTGTGACATGCGATTATTGCAATATTGCATGTGAAAATTGAAACACAACCACATAGTTTGAAAATTCCATAATACTGCTTGCTTTCACTGAGAATTAGTTTTCAAACACAACTTCTTTGCTAACAAGTTAACTAATTGACATAGTTAGCAATTATATGCACCAACTGTATAAAATGTGAAGTCCAGAAGAGACAAAAATAGATGATAAATACAATAATTATTATGAAATACGATAAATATTGCCTATGCGATAATATTGCAAAGGCAAAATACATGTGATAATGGTATTGCGAACACTTGCTTAAGCAATATTGGTGATTTATTGAAATATTGCCCAACCCTATACTGTATTTATGTCATACACATGTACACATTTATTGTATGTACAGTCATGTGTACATATGTATGTATGTCCACTGCATTCATATACTTTACTTTGCAATTCACCATATACATATTCATAGGTAAAGCTCTACTGAAGAAGTATTATAATGCCTTGTGGATGGCCTTCCCAGAGGAATACTTCACATCATTGACCAGAATCTACAGTTGTAAACAGCTTATAATATATGATGAGATGTTAGACAAGATCACTGATTGTCCTACAGCAGCAGAATCCAATCAAGCCATCCTTGATCTGGCTATTGCCCTCAGAGGCTCTGATCAAAACTTAATGGAATTTTGTTCCATTATGGAAGTTGTTATTGAGGACAAGCAGAAAGTAGCTAGAGTAGTAGAACCACTAAGAAATGGTTTGTAATGTACCTCATCTATGTATACACTTACGCACACACTGTGTTTAAAATTTGCATAACCATAAAATGGCTGATAGTACTTCACTGCTAGTACATTTAATTTGTTTGCTAAGGAATTTGTGTTATTGGGACTTTGAACAAATGCATACTACTTGCATTATGCGTACATACACCTGTAGTTCATACGAATTGATAGCACATTTGTTAAACTCTTTGGTGTAACTACTGTAAGCACAGATGCACGTACATATATGTGCAAATACATCCAGTTCTCTGAAACGATTACATTTTAATGTTTTAGACCATGTGTTATGAATTGTATACAATGTGTTTCAGAATGTTTGGAGTTAATGGTACAGCGTAACCCAACCCCAGCATGGCCGTTACCACTACCTACCAACACAGCGACCACCAAAAGCATATCTACCACACCGTCATCTATTACACCGTCAGTTACCACCATCCCTAAAGGTAATCAACTCCAAGTTGGAAAGACAACCTCACAACAAAATGGTATGACTGTATCTTTTGCTATGCTGTGCACAAATGGCGTGTTTCAGATATGTAACAACATGTTCGTTACTGTATTGCATTTCACTTCTAGTTGTGAGGGAAGCTGAGGACAATGAAGCAGCACTGAGGACATTTGATGAACATTCTCATCTCATGACATTAATAGACCCATCCAGTATAGTGGAGCAGCTCCACACAGCTGGATTACTACCAACTGATCACCCCATTAGTCTAACAACTGGTCTGGTAATGGAGAAGTTACTAAAACACATTAGAAGTTGTGTGGAACTAAAAGGAGCAGAAATGTTCATTAGTTATATCAATGTGCTTCATAGTGATGGTAGATATAGAGTATTGGGGGACCACCTCTTTGGTAAGAACACCACTACATAGAGTATGGTGCGTTCATATCTACTGTATACACAAGCACTGTACAAATTCTAGGTGATATTTATTAACAATGACTGAATACATACATGAGTACTTCTGTGATTGACTATGGACTGACCTGCAAGAAATTCCGTAGTATTACCAATAGCCTGGTGTACGTATATGTTACTGTTATGACACATCATGTCATGGTATAGACATCTGACCAAACAGCATAACACACCTATTTCCTAGAATTATCTTAAAATTATTTTAAGAAGCCACCAATGTGATTCTTAGAAATCCTAACAGGTTTTCTTAGGTGATTTTATTGGAACTTGTAATGATTTTGTAACCACTGCAAATCTGATGCAATGTTTATACAGTAACACTGTCCAATTATCCCTATAGTTACATACAGATCACATGGAGGTCATGTGAAACCAGCCACCAATATGTCATTAGGTAGGTTTGTATGACATGTAACTGGCAGTGTATTAATGTAACTGTTATATTCAGTTACAGAGAGAACAGTGTCTATTACAGACCTGCTAGGACAGTTGATGTGGCATCAGAAGCAACAACAAACTGGTATGTGTGTGTGGTTTTGTACACATCTGTTGGCACAGTGTGTTGGTGTTCCACAGGTCTATATTACCAGTCAGCACTACCACTACCAGACAATTACATACAACGTGATCAGTTACTGGAAACTGGTGTTGACAAGTTAACTGATAATAGTAACACTCCTTCTGTTGGTACTGTACTTAATATCTGTGGTGTGGGAGGAATGGGAAAATCTACTTTAGCTAAAGCTCTATGTCACGATGTTCGCTTGAGGATGTACTTTCTTGATGGATTCTTGTGGATTAGGTTAGGTCCACTACCAGTTAGCCCAGCAGTCAAGTTGGGTCAACTATATCACTTGTTAACTAATAAAACTGAAGTTGGTAATCAAAGCTTCTTTGTTAGTAAATTACAACATCTTATTACAAACCATTTACACAAACTACTAGTTGTAATTGATGATGTATGGGAAGTTGCTGATGCCCTGGTGTACACTGATGTGTTTAGGGGATGTAAAATGGTATTGACTACTCGTAAAGATAACATTGGTAAACTCATTCCTTCACAATTGTGCTTAACTGTTAAACAATTGAAAGAGGAAGAAGCAGTGAAGTTGCTAATGTTTAAACTTGATCACAGATCATCTCAAATTACTAAAGCTAGAGAATTAGTAAACAATCTGCATTGCTGGCCACTACTGTTAAATCTGGTACATAAACAAATAACTGATCTTGTCAATGAACAGGGCAAACCTGTAGATCAAGCTATTGCTTGTGTTCAGAAAACATTAAAGGAACATGGGTTAAATACAGTTGACGTTGACAGAAAAAGAAGTGCTGTTGTAGCCACTATTCAATCTAGTATGGGACTGCTGTCAACAGATGAAACGTGCATGCTCCAAAAACTTGTATCAGTAGGATCAAGCATGCCCATCCCTGTAAGTTTGATGCCAGATATCACAAGGCAAAACAGACATGGAGCTGATAAATTGTGCGAACGACTTCTGTCTTTAGGATTACTCTCACCTTACCACATAGTATTGCCATCCAACCATAGAGCTCTACTATGTTACGAGGTTCACTATATTGTATCACAACATATTTTAGACCACATGAAGTTTGAGTCACTAGTAGAACTAGTTGATACTGTTGATCTTGGAGAACTTCGCATCATCTCTAATACGTTAGCAGGAGGAAGAGATTCAAATGTTAGTCATCATTGTCTAGCTACTATTACTGCTATAGATACTGTTATCTTACCTAACCATATCAGATCATTGTTTTCCATTACTAAGTGTCTGCAATCTGCAATTCAGAATTGCTTAAATCAACTATCAGTAGTTTGTATAAGAGGTGGTAAACTTGACCTAGTTAGACTAGTATTGGATTACAAAAAACATGATTCACTAAAGGAGATAGAAAAACTACATCAGTTAATCAGAGAAGATTGTCGGAAGCTGCAGGTGTTACTAATTGATGACAAACACGAAGAAGCCACAGAATGGTTCAAAATTCAAGTCAAGAATCATCCACTAAGAAAAGCAATCTCAACTTTTGCAAGTTTTGTAAAAGACTTATTGAATCAATGCCAAGAGAACGAGGTGCTAATTACCAACATCAAATCTGAAACAGATCCAATACTGCAATGTTACAAATTAATGCTGCAGAAATGTTGTGAGTATTTGATAATTTCCCTCCGCAGAGATTTAGTAGTAATGGTCACTTCTGGCAGTGTAACACTGGACCAATATCAAGGAATACTTGACAATTATGACAAGGAATTAGCTGTGATAAGAACTGGTCAAACTAGCCGAGAGAGTTAATTGTGTTTAAGATATATTATGTTGAACTAATTATGTTTTAACCATGCAAGTGATAATTGCTTGTCCATATAGATATACCATATAATTATATTGTGTCTGTTGTTTTACTCTACCATACATGCTATTTGCAATTTTTTTTGCAACATTTTGTTACAAAAGGAATAAATTTTTGTAGAGTTAGTAAATTGTACATAGTTGCAGAATATTTAGTGTTGGACACCTTGGAACTGATCAAAAGTCTCCTGATTGCATAAGGTTTTCTGATTCTCTAGGTAAGATTACATAGATGTCCTAGGGAACTCATTGGATTGTAGTGTCCTCATTGACAGGTTCCGGTCCATTGCAAGTTCCATTGCAAGTAGGAGGCTCCATGCAATGTTTGCCACTATTGCCAGGTGCATACATGTGGTATGTTGAGAATATTAACTTTAAGATTATTAAGGGTACAATGGAGGGATTTCACTGTGAATTCCCAATCTCATTATGGTCAACAACACTTTTAATGCCTCTGCACTAAGAATTGAACAGTCATTAATATTAATTTATCAAGGATGAATGGAGAGACTGCACTATTCCTGGCCAATAACACTTTTAGTGCTTCTGCATTAAGTCATGAAATTAAAATAATATTTTAGCTATAGTGTTGTGTCCAGTTTGCAGTTTAATCCATTAGCTCCAATACATGAATTATAATTTAAGTCTGATTGTATTATTAACAATTAGGCTTGCAAATACAAGTAGGGGAAGTTTAATAATCAAAGGTATGGAGAGAGGCCAAGGAATGTATAGCTACAATAATAATATATTATTATTAATGTTTAATAGTATACGTAATGGCAACCTGCATGGATATGACACCATAAACTCTACATGCGTGTAGAAAATCGAGGTATGTAACAAGCCGAAAGTGGCAACATTCGGCCTGCCAAGAAATTGCCAAAAATGGCAATTTCTGGCAACCAGAAGTTACCAATTTTGGCTACTTTTGAACTGCTCGAAGGGTCACTAGAAAATTGCCAAATTTGGCAATTTTCCGAACAGTTCAAAAGCTGCTAAAAATGGAAACTCAGGTTAAGTCATCACAGTTTCCAAAATTGGCAACTTCTGTTTAGCTTTGAGCAACCACAATGAATGGCACTCCAAAGCTACCAAATCTGGTAATACTTGTAATCGTGCTTTTATAACTGATGATAAACTAATCGATTGTGGAATTTGGTTTCCAAAACTGGTAGTTATTTGTTGTTTCATAATTGCCATTTTTGGCAAGCTTTGAGATAGTCAAAATTTGTGCCACTTTTGGCAATTTTAAGCTGGCCATATAATTGCACGCATTTTGCAAGTTCGCTGTACTGTGTTTTCTTTGTTAAATGCTGAGGCGTTTTATACCTTAATCACTAATTCAGCAACTAATTATGTACTTACTGAATTAGTGAATAATCAAACTTGACTGCTACCAAGAGTTCATAATATGAACTCTTTCTGCTACTCAATTCTAAAAACAATTTTATAGTTTTAAAACCAATTGTGGAACCACTCTAGGGTGGCTACTATTAAAGATCTGTCATCTTAGAGAGCAAAGTTAAAATCTACAAATTTATAAATAGCTACAGTATAGCTACTACTATTATACGTATAAGATGGTGTGCATCAATAATTATATTAAACTGCTGCGCACGCAAATATGTACAGTAATATATACTGTATATCGTCATTGTTTTCAAAATAACCCTGTGTAACGTATTTCAAGTGATTATGAGGTGTCATAGTGTTGAATTTAGTATTGAACTTCTACATACGTAATCAAAGTTAATTAGCAAAGTGATAAATAGTTAGCGACTTGTTACTCTACTAGTATATGATTGTGTAAGATGGTGTCCAAGCAATTTGTAAAAGAAACATCAGCAACTTTTTTTCAAGGAAAGTTTCCGCTTACTGTCACTGTTTTTTATTGAAAGAAACAGCTTTAGATGGAAAACAAAGTTGGAATGCTTCATATATGCAAGTTGCCCCTTGATTCGCTGCATACCAGCATTTGCTTGCTCATTCACTTGTGAATTCAAGCTCTTTGTATCCAATGTATTGTATTGATCCAGACAGTAGCCAGATGGACATCCTACGTGCCCTCTCCAATGAAACCTGTCAAGAAGTGTTTTGAAAAAAGACTGGCTCTCTGTTCAGGCAATACTGATGAAGACCACAGGCATTGTCATAAACAATAATTTTAGGAGGCTTCAAAAAGCGCGTCTTGAATATCTGGAATGGATGCCGCGGTGATTCACATTCTTTTAGGACTTCGAAACCATAGCATATTGCGTGGGGACAGTATATGGTAAAAATTCCAGGAGTAAACGTTGGATGCTTAGAACTTGTTTTATTACAAACATCACTGCCAGCTGCTATTCTGGATTTGTCAATCTGGTATACAGCGTTTCCATGTAATTGTGGTAAACTTGGAAAATAGCTTAAACTATTTGTCCTGCTTGGCTCAGGATAATGGAACTTGTCAGCTTTTGAGACTTTAAATGGAGCTTGTATAGTCACAGATATATGACCCAGCAAATCAAAAACCTCTTGAGGAATTTCAGAAGAAATATGTTGATGGCAGAGCGACAAGAAAGATGAAATAACAGGAGCCTTTTTTGACAGCAAATTCCAATAGTAGCTGTTTTGTGGCATAAATACATCTATTGATCTATTAGCAACTTTCTTCAGCGTATCACATGCCTCTTTACATCCTGCGATTTGTACCATTCCACACGCTGGTGCATTTCTTGCAATTTCAGAAAAAAACCTTCTGTATAGCACAGGTGCTAACTTTTCTTGGTGTTCATCTTCAATTTTGAGTAACAGTTTTTCGAGTGCTATAAAACCATCAGAATGTAGTATTTCAGTGAGCTGCTTAAATTCTACGTCAGTAAGCTTTTGAGGACAAACAATTGGCTTTCTATCTCTTTTGAAACAAGAATATTGCAGTAGTAAATCTCGAGCTTTTTTGGTCTTGATCAAAACTCTATCAACATGTGAACTTCCTTTAATAGGTGCTAATTTACTTTCATCCAAATCACAATTTTTTATAGGTAGCATAAGATCTTTCCGCATGCCAATCATTGTTCCATCGCATACTATTATGTCAGGACAGGGTCCACAGTTTTCACACGCAAAGGACTCATCAATTGGTATATCTAAAAGCCTACTAAAAGCATACCATGCTTTTCTCAAAAAATGTATTGAAGGTGTGGCATCCTCTCCAAAGCATGTATATGTTCTTTGAAGACATCTACGTAATAAATTAAAGGTACGTAGGTAAATAGTAAAAGTATATAGTTTACAAAAGTATAATATTTCTCAAAGTGCAGTCATAGAAGGAACACAGATGCAACGTACCTTTGGTAAGCTATCAGTGGGTTTCTTCCTTCAATCATGAGGTGCAAATAATTAAACAGCATTCCATAGTAAAATAACCTCTTGTTATCTAAATTAAAAAGTAAGCAATCTTGCCCATCAAAGTTGTATCGACATGAACAATCCCCGACAGTTGTCCTGTAGTACACTTTCCTTGTCTTGTCATGCATAGCAAGGTTTTGCTTATAAATCACAACACCTGTACCAGCAATCCAACTATTTGCAATAGGATCATTTTGATTCCATGAATTTCCATGTTTACAATGTTCATCTAAAATAGCATTCAATGTAAGTTACTGATACACATATGCTGATTGCTATGCTCTGTAGACAATTAATTGTACCTGAAATGAAGGGTGGAATCAAATGCATTGGGAACATCCAATTTCCTCCTTCATGCTCAGCTACACGACTCTGTAGCACTTTTGAGAGTGGATAAGGTATTTTCTTCCATGACACTGCAGTGGGTACTTCATCTACCTTGCCATCATCAGTGTCCTCATCAGGTGTGAACTCAGATCTTTCTCTCCATTCTTCGAACATCTGCAAGGTAATAAAATTTTATCAAAACAATTTACAACCATATAGTACACTGTGTGTGATTTGCAATATCCTTCAATTGATGCAATACCGTTTACTCAGAAAATTTGGCAGTGACTTTAATTTGGCAGTTTGGCAATTTCCGACCAAATTGCCAAATTAAAATAATGCCAAGCCGCATCAATTCAACAAGGTCTTTATACCAAAGCACTGCTTTCTAGAGATCGACAAATTAAATTACGCCAACAGCTAAAACAAGGCCAAACACCAAATTTTATATTTCCACTTCTACGGTATAATATTATTTGAATTTCCACTACACTGCTCACCTTGAGATGATCGCACTGTGGGTCGGTACATACAATACATTTGTAGGTTGAACTGTTTCTTTTGTGTTTCATTATCAGGCCTGCACTCTGTTCATCTTCTATCATATGAAAAGTTATATATTTATATCACAAGCATGAGATGTGACATCAATGCTATTACACAATACAGAGGGCAAAAGCCGAGGTTGAGTGTAAATAACATTGATATCATATGAGTGCTTGCATATGATATAACTGGATTCTAACCCACCACCTTTGTTCATCAATAATAATAGTGATTAGTCTTGCTTTTCAAGTTACAATTATTGTGTTTAGTAACCAGCAAAGCAGATCAGCTACATATGTATAGGTGATTTTAAATGCTTTGCTAGTTTGCAGTCAAAAAACCCAAATAGGTAATAACTAAAAAATCCTATCCTCATCTGAGCACTTCTTATTTATAGTAATTATCATCAACACATGCACTTCTAATGTTTCTCAGTGCAATAACTGGTAGTTATATCCCTGGCATAACTTAGTTATTGCACACTTTGTTTCTTTGATGTAAAGCTTTAGTGGGTCAGAACACAGTATGTGTATGTAAACAATGAGCAAATGTCAGTATAAACTATAAAGTGTGCGTACCTGAAACAACGGCAACACACAGTGGACTTATGCTCAATACCACTATTTGCTGAGCTTCCTTAACACCACTATCTTCTTCATCATTAGCTTGTTCTGAACCTCCCTGATGGCTCTGAAGCTTACAAATGGTCGAACGATGAATGCAGTATTGTGACTCCTCCTTTAAGCAAAATGTGCTGTAGTTTTCCATGATTATTGGAGAGGTGCACATCAACCCATCGCTTTGTACTTTTGATTCTTGACATGAGCAGGTAAATAAAAACGAGGTCTTTGACATGGAATGAAACTTCAGTTTCTTTATCAAACAGTACTCTGACTTGAGCTGTCCATTTTCAAAGCAATCTGCTATGGCATACCATTGCTTGCTCAGGGGTATAAACCTTTCTGATTGAAGTACAGCTTGATAGTAAACTATATCTTTAGGCAGTGCACAGACCTATGGGAATCAAACTACGTAATGTAGTACTTGCCAGTTATGTAAGTACATACCTTTTCTTGATAAACTAATGTAGATGACTGAAGCTTTGGATTTGGTAAAGATTTGACTCCTGAAGTTTTGACTCCTGAAGTTTTCTTGACCTGGAAACTCCTTCCTATCTTCATGGCCCTTCAAATGTGCAGATTTGTGATTCATAGAGATTAAGTATAATGCTACTCAGAAGTGTTGATTGGATTGTAAAACTTGAAAGTGTATGTCATGTGAGGAAAACTGCTTTGAAGTAATTATAGTAAAAAGGTGCATAATTCCTTAAAGTCAATAAAGACTTTTGTAGCATAATTTATTTTGCTTAAAGACTGGTCTAACCTGTTTAAACTTGCTGTTTTGCAAGGATCAGCCGTTTTCAGCTATAAATTTACACTATCACACAACCTATGGCATTTGGCAACTATTGGCGGAAAAGAATGGCTTCTAAAAACAAGATGATTTCGAGGGACTCTAAAAGGAGAGTTGAGGTTATTACTAAGAAGATTGGAGACCTTGAGACGTATGGAATACCAAGCTTGTTTGTTTATGCTACACCTTGGACTGGAGGTCTTTGTGTTGCTGGAGACAAACGAATGGCTTCCATTGTAAAAGATAACAAACTTCAATTTCTTGAAGTTCTAAAACATCAGCCTCAAGAGGAGTCTCAAGAGGATGTTTCATCTCCAAAGCTGATTCTTCCTGCTTTGCCTCAACCAATTGATGAAATGAATGGAAGGACACTTAGCTCAGTCATTGTAGGAATTGGAAAAGATTTTGGTATTGATTGGAAAGGAGACCAGCCTGAGTGGTGGCCTAATACAGTGCCTTTTAATCATCCTAGAGAGGTTCCAACACAATACAAAGGTCAGTATTATTTATTGTATAATTGTTTGATAGTTCTGTTGTATTGTAGGTGAATGGTCAGAATGCCTAAGAATAGTGCTGAAAGAAATTTACAGGAAGTTTGAAGGAGAAGGAGCTTCCATTTCTGAGTTGAAGAATGCTACAAGTTCAGATGCAGTTAGTAGCTCCAATAGGAAATCGGTAGAGATGCAAAGTCATGGTGAGGAAGAAGCTGAGGAAGAGTGGGAGATAAGACAACAAATAGAGGCCACTATATCTCCTATATCATCAAATAATGAAGAAGAGACTAATGAAGAGGATGAACGTGATGACGAAAGATTAAAAGAATTTACACCATTGGCCAAACGTAGATGTAAAAGGGTTATTAAGAAGCGGGCACGATATGGAGAACATTAAACTTCAAATTTCTTATAGCTGTGTACTGTAGAAACTGCTTTTAAGTGCTTTAATCAAATTTGCTTTCAAATCAATTCATTTACAAGATTGCATATGTTATTATAAAGAATTACACCAAGTCCCAGATTAGGTGGTTTTTGAGGACCATTAGCTTCTGCTTAAAGCAACAAAGGCAATGCCAATTTTGGGGAATTATGGAATAATCTCAGTATTGGTGACCTTGGTTGAACTCAGATAACTGCGGTTGAAAAGTTAGCTACGTATAGTAGAACTTCTGTTTTGGAAAACTATTGCATAGCTTAAAAGTGGCAACTACGTACGTAGAATGTCACCAAAAGTGGTAAATTTTGTTTATCACAACTTGTGGTTTTGGACAATTCTGAAATAATTCAAAATTTGCGACTTTTGGCAAACTAAATCCCACAATTAATTGGTTAATTGTCCTGTATAAAAGTGACAGTGTGTTTGTTGCCAGATTGGTAGCTTTAAATCATTGAATTTAGCTACCAACTTTGGAAACTTCCAAATTCTGCAACTTTGAAGTTACACAAAATTGCCAAATATTCCAACTAGCTATAAACCTGCCAAAATCGGCTTATTTTCACTTTTGAGCAGCTCAAAAGTAGCCAAAATTGGTAACTTCTGGTTGCCACTTTCGGTAAAATTTGTTCTGTAACATACCCAGAAATTGCCATTTTTGGTTACCAGAAATTGCCATTTTTGGTAAAATTTGATCTGTAACATACCCAGAAATTGCCTTTTTTGGTTACCAGAAATTGCCATTTTGGTAAAATTTGATCTGTAACACACCCAGAAACAATCCAAAAATTTGCCACTTTTGGCAAACTAAATCCCACAATTAATTTGTTAACTGTCCTGTATAAAAGTGACAGCGTGTTTGTTGCCAGATTTGGTAACTTTAAATCATTGAATTTACCAACTTTGGAAGCTTCCAATTTTGGCAACTTTGCAGTTACACAAAAATGGCAATTATGGACAACTATCCAATTTTGGCAACTTTGCAGTTGCAAAAAATTGCCAAAAATGGCAATTATGGACAACTATAAACCTGCCAAAATTGGCTTATTTTTACTTTTGCGCAGCTCAAAAGTAGCTAAAATTGGTAACTTCTGGTTGCCAGAAATTGCCACTTTTGGTAATTTCTGAGTAGTCTAATAGTTTCCAAAATTTGCCCTGTAACATACCTGAGAAAATCATATCCATGCAGGTTGCCATTACGTATACTATTAAACATTAATAATAATATATTATTATTGTAGCTATACATTCCTTGGCCTCTCTCCATACCTTTGATTATTAAACTTCCCCTACTTGTATTTGCAAGCCTAATTGTTAATAATACAACTGGTTTGATATCAGACTTAATTATAATTCATGTATTGGAGCTAATGGATTAAACTGCAAACTGGACACAACACAAGACATACTATAGCTAAAATATTATTTTAATTTCATGACTTAATGCAGAAGCACTAAAAGTGTTATTGGCCAGGAATAGCGCAGTCTCTCCATTCATCCTTGATAAATTAATATTAATGACTGTTCAATTCTTAGTGCAGAGGCATTAAAAGTGTTGTTGACCATAATGAGATCGGGAATTCACAGTGAAATCCCTCCATTGTACCCTTAATAATTTTAAAGTTAATATAGTTAACAGTCATGAATATTATTGTGTGTCCAGTAAACAGTACTAGTACCCATATACCTTTTGGGACCATAATGGAGATTTGCATTGCACTTTCTCACAAATATATTATGCAACCATAAGGGAGATTCTTCAAGATTGATAGACAAAGTGAAGTGACAGTTGTACATGTGTTTCATTTTCAGCAATTATACTGACCGTTCCACTTACAGTGACAAGTGCCTACACAATCGATTTATGTCACTGTGGAAAAAGTTTAATATGGATGATTCCCATTATAAATTATGATAATCAAATGGGACACAGAGCTATAAATCAATGATATCCATACACCAGTACTGGTCCATTGCATTGATGTACGTACAATAATAAATTTAAGGGAATACTACATAGCAAGTGTCATCTCTTTACTATATGCCAGCATTACAAAATATTTGCACCATACGTGTATACAACACATGTACACTGATACTACCTAACTCATTGTAAAACAAACATTACAAGAGTGCATGTAGTGTCTATAGCCAGCTATGAGCCTATTAGGTCACTAAGTGTTTGGCATTTTTGCAACAACCATTGGAATTATCTCACCATTAGTAGCTACCATCTCTTGCTGAATTTAGCAGCAATTTTATCATAAGCAATGGCAATGGCTATAATCACAACCACTACATAAAGGCCAAACCAAACAAAGCTCTTGATGGTACAAATGGCTCTTCCCTTCTGAATAGCATTTTCTACTGAGGCATTTACAGTGTTTATTGCTTGGTTGAATTGAGTTTCTACTGTGGCAATCTTTGTCCTGTTGTCAGCGGCACTTTTCTTGGAATCTGCCAACTCATTTTGTACAGCTTGCACACTTTCATTAGTAGCCAGTCTTTTGACTTCTCTAGCTAGTTCGTTCCAGCCTTCTTGCTTGACAACATTGATGTCCTTTTTAACACCATTTAAAGCTTGGGTCTGGTTCTGATTGCTTTTAGCCAGCTCTTTCTTCAGCGCCTCAACGACCAACTTCATTTCAGCCTGCCCTTGTCTCAACCTCTCCAAGTCCCGTTCAGTAGCAACTAATTTTGTAGTGAGTTTAGCTATATGTTCTGATCTTTTAGACAGCATTTGCTTTGTAAGTTCCAAATGTTTCTCCATGCTCGTGTTGTTGTGGTTTGTCCTGCTCTTACGTGGAACTGTTACAGCACATCCCATATCTGAGAAAGAGCACTCCACTGGCTCAAAAGGACATTCCTGTTTGTGCTTGTCAAGGCTTTCATGTGGGATGCTACTCTCTCCGCAACCGTTGGGACACGGCAGTGGGAATTTAGGACACTTTTCCTTGTGCTGAGTGGAAATAGTCTTCTTGTCTGCGGTACTACGACAGTATTGGCAATAGCAGGGACAGTCGGCTTCGACATGACTCGGCATGTCCTGGCGCTGCAATTCTGAACCACATTTGTGTGGGCATTTCAACTTCTGAAAGAGACAACCATTGTCGTCCTTGCGATGCTTGCAAACATCTTTCACCTCTCCAATCCACTTACATCCAGCTGCTTTATTCGTGCAGTAGACACGGAGCTCGTTGATCTCTCGGTGTGCTTGCTTGTTGACGTAAGTAAGAAAGGTGGTGTTGCGACATATGGGACAAGCTTTGGATACAGTAGTCGCCTTCCTCATTTTCTCTACATCTGATTTGCAGAAGTTGTTCCCGCAGCACGTGCTCATCTCTGGTTCGCAACATGGTAGAAAACAAATCTTACACACAAGCCTATCGGGTGGAGGAGTTTCAAAGTCGTAGTCGTGTCCACCCCCTAACGCGATTGCCATGGTTCCTAGTTACCAGCCAGTGTTCCTAGTAGTCAGCTCAGAATAGCTACTGTAAATGAGTGGCGACACCAAATTAATATAGTGGAAATATCCTGGGGCTTGCGCTGGCTTACAGTAGCGCGTGCGAATTACTGACGTCATAATTAATTTATTCTTCATAAACGCGCGCGTGACCTTGTACTGTAATGAAGGGCGTGGTTTCAGCTTGTGCATGGAAGACTATATAGTGATGGAGCCCTCTCATCAAGTGTATGGAGAACAAGATCGAGGTCATCCCATGTGGTTGCGCGTGGTGTCTAGTTGTGTGTGCGTTCTGTCCGTCGTCGGGTCAGCGGCCATCATCCTCAGTTACGCACTAGTCAGAAATATGCGCAGCAAAGCGCGTGAATTGTTAGTGCACATTTCAGCCATGGATCTCTTGTACACTACAGCTAACTTAGTAGGATTAGCGCTGCCTTATAGAGAACACTTAATCCCTGGACACAATGGAAGTAGTCCCTCTGAGTATAAAGTGTATCACTACATCTGTTTAACTCAGGCTTTTGTGGCTATCTATGGAACAGTTGGGTCTATACTGTGGACTATTGGACTAGCAGTATATCTGTACTACAGGATGGTTGTTATGAATGATGCTATCACAAGGAAAGTATTAGCAGTGTTGTATATTGTTTGTTATGGGATCCCCTTGTACGTCTGCCTGTGGCTATTGTTTACTCACGGATTGGGGTATTCCCCAGATGTCTCATCAGGTGCTGGATGGTGTTCACTAAATACAGCGAACACCAAGGATGGTGAACATTCCGTCCTACTGCTCATCATGACTTATGATATGTGGATATTTCTTGGTATAATGTTGCTATTACCATTGTACTTATCAATATATGCAGAAGCCAAAGACCAGGTTAGTAAAATTAGCTATAGCTATGTATATAACTAATCAATTTGACAAATTTGTGTTAGACTGTACATAAAACTGTATAAAGTGTAATGAATGGAAGTGAAAATAAATAATTGATTCATTATAATGTATGCAGGGGCGGAGGAAGTAGTTGATATGAGGGGGGGGCTGGGCTAACCCAGACTTATGGAAGTGAGGTACTACATTGTCTCTGGTTTGGTAAGGTGAGACCAAAAGAAGAAAAAAAAGGTCACAACCAGTTCACAATAGCTGCCCACCTCACCAGCTATGCATTTATAGCTAATAATCTACATAAAATCCTTACATAGCTCACTACACACTGCTCTAATACTGTGACTGCTTTATTAGAGTGACTGCTCTATTAGAGTATCTCGATCTTTATCGTGGTTTTCAGCCCCACTCCAAGAAGGATAATTTTGGCATGATAGCATTCTGAGGGTGGGGGGCTAAGCCCCCTAGCCCCCCCCCCCCCCCCCTCCCTTTCCACTGCCTATGAATGTATGATAGCTAAGTTTTAATATGTATACGTAGAGTTGGATATTGGGATAGAGAGTTATTTAGGGCTTTACATGCTCAAGTACTGAAGGTCTGTAGGGCACCTGCTACTATAGCCTGGTTAAAGATGCTATATTAACTATGCTTGAAAAGTGAAAAGAAAAGTTGCAGAAAGGCATTTCATACTTTACCCATGCACTAAGAGTAGTAAGGATGCGTATGAATGTTTCAGCCAAGATGAATGAATTCAACATCTTTAAAAGCATTTCTTATAGCAGATAACTGTTGAGTTTCTTGCCCAATACTAATTACAACGAGTCCCACACAAATTTGTCTGGCCCACTTTGTTTCCAAGGTACATAATAAGGAGTATAATACAGCAGAAAAGGTCAGGTTTCAAATAAATACCCTGTTACTTAATACAGTTATTAATTGCTAATAATAATTCAGTGCCATAAGTGAATGGTAGCCTTCCTATTAACCTGAATCTGTGAAATACTGTATGAAGTTGATTCCAAGGAATGCATCACTGTGCACATATGCCTACTAGAGATGCAACAATATATCAATATATTGTGTATCATATCATTTTAAGACAATATCGTATTGATACAAGGTCAAACCATATCGATATATTGCGTATCATGATATATCAACATGTCGTGGCTTGTTAACATGGCTGACAATCACATTATTGCACGTTGTGGTGCACATTGTGGTTAATTAAACTGAATAGTATGTAATGTTCTCAAAGAAAAAATAGCTCACTTATTTCCATTTAAAAACTACATAAACCATTGCTTAGACTCCATTTTGTATCGTGCAATATATCACTGTATCGTGATACACCAGAAGCAATATATCGATACGTCTACACACTGTATTGATGTAACTCCAACGCCTACAATAGTAGAGTGTACACTGTGGACAAAATACTTTAATAGAACAGTCACTTTAATTGCTTGAAAGATTGAGTGTATTTAGCCTATCATGTAATTGAGGACCTGCTGTACTCTGAAGTATTGACTTCTCTATTATGATGCGGAGCAGTATGTATGAATAGCTTTGTGAAAAGAGGTCTTCTGCATTACCAACATGGATGATTCATAACTTCAGATTGTAAAATGCTATTGACTCAAACGTTGGTTGGTAGTGAGTACCATAATGGCTTATCAGATGAAGAAAGTTTCTGGCTTATATACTTCTTGAGCTTTAAGTTATGGTCTTCCAAGTTCAAAAAACTGGATGTATGTGGAAAACCACTTTTCATGAATCTTGTCACAATTACGTATATAGTGCTGTTGTTGTGTCCTTATCCAAACAACAGAAAGTTATTGATAACAGATACATTATATATTTAATTTTTTGATAGGAAAAAAAGAATCTTTATTTCTTTATGCAACCTGCTAAATCCTCAAATGTAGACAATAGACCAGAGCGCAAGTTGCTAATAATTCCCATCATTTTTCTATTTCTCCGTATATGGGACCTGGTTAATGATGTAATATTTCTTTGTCATCCTGATGCTAAGATCAGACATCACAAATGGCTACTGCTACTAACAGTAAGTTACTGTACACATTACTAGTGATGCTAATATGGTGCTAATATTCTATGTTTTCAGTACATTTAATCAAATACCAGAAATTATCTAGCTGGGATATTGTGCCTTTGTATGCCAACATAATGTATAGATGATTTAAACAAAAATTCTGGAATTGCTGATTTACTAAAAATTTTGTAACATGAAGAGCAATCAATTATCCTTATATATGACTGTTCTATTAGAGTATTCTGTGTATGCTATCCCACTAGGGACCTGTGAGAAGGCTTAAAGCCTGTAAATACAGGGAGTCAGAAACGTGTTGCTGAAAGCATCTTACATAGTTTTTCTGCTTGCTTCTCTACTACACCAATTGTTTCTCAAATCACTGTATACAAGTTGGATCACTCCCAAATAATATGTCCTATTAGAAAATCTTATTGGGAAATCAAAGAATTGCTGAAAGGTATAGTTGGAACTGTTTACAGTATAATCAGCGGATCTTAATTTGCAAGCATGCATGCATGTAGCTATGATAAGAGGATAAATTATTGCAATTTAGACTGTGAGATGTTATAGCCTTCCATTAAATTTATTGACTGTGGATGTGTACCATAAAATGTTGTGAGTTCTTGTATATTAGCAGTTAGCTGAGTGCTAACTATTACATACACAAACATTGCCACCTCAAATTTTAGATAGCATCTTTTTTAACCTGATTGCAACTCTATTACAACACTTGGATGTTCTACTACACACAGATTTACAATAAAAATACCTCATTAGCATACACTAGACGGTTCATTGTTTGACATCCTAGGTATTTATACTCAATCTTATTCCTAACAATATCTATAGTCATTTTGTGTTCAGCTGAGCTCCTGTAATATCAAGGTGGTGAACATGTGTTCACTTCCAATGGTTTTGTACTGGAACATGTTGTACACATGTTTGCATGCCTGAATCGTCTATACTAATATATGGGATATTTTAAATCCTCATAACTCACTTGTTCTTGCCAATATCAAAGCTTAGCAGAATCGGCATTTAAAGCACTACTAAATGTTTGGGCAGCAACAAGAGTTATTGGCAAAAAAATGTGAACACAAACTGATTATAGGCTTGTGCCTAATATGCTGGCATAATTTTGACAATTATATAGGCAACAGTTTTGTGAGAATAGACATTCACATGAATAATCGGTGGTATTAGGTAGCATAACTCTTTTTAGTTGGCAGTGGAGATAAATGTTGAAATTATTTATCTATTAGTGCAGGCTGATAAGCAGGGGCGAAGGAAGTAGTTGATATGAGGGGGGGCTGACCAGTGATGGATCCAGACTTATGGTAAAAAAATGAACTGAAGCACTACATTGTCTCTGGTTTGATAAGGTGAGACCAAAAAAAAAGGTCTCAACCAGCTGATAATAGCTGCCCACCTCACCAGCTACAAATTTATACTGATAAACTACATAAAAATCCTTGCATAGCTCACTACACACTGCTCTAATACTGTGATTGCTTTATTAGAGTGACTGCTCTATTAGAGTATCTCGATCTTGATCATGGTTTTCAGCCCCACTCCAAGGAGGATAATTTCATGTGATATCATTCTGAGGGGGGGGGGGGGGGGGGCTAAGCTCCCCCTCAGCAGACCGAGGAGGGGCTTCAGCCCCCTAGCCCCCCCCTTTCCGTCGCCTATGCTGATAAGCCTCTAATAGGTTGATAGAATGATCAAAAATTCTAATAGAACGGTCATAATTTTGCTGTTAGCAATCTGTTGCCAACATCCTGGATTGAACTGCCTCTAATGTATCTTATACCGCTAAATTTCTCCAAGAGTCTGAATATGCATTTAAATATCTGTACAGTTGCGAACACTGTACAACTTTTACTAGAACATTTCACTGCATGCAGATAGTCAAACTTACCAGTTATGGCTAGAAGCTGTTATGAAAGGTGGAATGCTTCATTTATGTTTTAGTAAACACCTTGCGATCTTAAACCACTAGATACAGCATGCATCAATTGGTATTAGCAAGACAATAATATGGGAATAATAGGTTAGATATGAGAATTAAAATAAGAATAATAGGTCATTTTATGAAGTCCTGAAAGGGAATTATCGGTAAAATTTTCAAGCATAATAGGCTCAACCCAAACAATATCAATGCACACATTATACTCATCACTATTTACTCTATTATGATATCACTTAGGCGATTGGTGATAGTGGACAGGGATTTGCAAACTTTGTAATATTCTTCCTCCTCCAACAAAGACTGAGGTACATCATAATGCGTTGTCTGTCCTGTGGCTACTGCTGCCACAAGAGGAGATGGTTTTTAAACATCCGCAACACAACAACTGCAGATGATCTTGCTGAATTTAGCTCTTCAACACTAGACCACCATAGTGGATCAGCTCAATTCAGCCAGTACACTGGTAGTAATTAATAGAGTACGTACCTGCTGTATTTTTATTCATTTTATTTTGTATTTGCCATTAATAACATTATTTTTGTCTGCAAATTATACATGTCCACAAGCCAGTAATACATTATGCACATGGTGTTTTAAGACATTGACATATAGCCAGCAAGCTAGATGGTACTTGTCTTATATTATTTGCTTCAAACTAGTTTATAAAACTCTATATTTTATGCAGGCATAATTGGCGGTGTTGTGTTGGACACAAAGGAGAACGAAAATAAGTCCATTATGAGTGCATTGTTTGGGAGAAAGGCACATCTCTGGCCAAAACGACATCCAATAGTGAAGAAATGAAGCTCATAGCCTGATCAAAAGTCTGGCTTAGCAAAATATCTGATGCTAAATAGAAAATATAAAAGTTGCATAAAAACTTTTGGAGATGTTTGGGGTTGCTTTGAAGACATTTATGAGCTTGGTTATTCCTAACCAATATTGCCAAACTTTTATGAAATTTGAGGCTGGTTTTTTTTTGATGATATTTTTGGCCAAGAATGTCCAAACCCCCATGATCCTGTACACTACTACTGTACTGGCCCAAACATGTACTGTATAGCATTGGAACATTTCATCAAAGTTGTTACTGGTCATCTAATTTGTCAAACTTTTCCCAAATATTATACTTCCGCTATATGGGAAGCCTGCCTGGGATCTTATTATGATTGTTGTCAACTCAAAGATCATGCAGTGCATGACATGAAAAATTATACATAATATAATTATACTAATTTTGTGCCCACCACTAGTTGGTGAAGGGTATATCAACATTTTCTACTATGTTAGATAGCACCTCCAAGTCTTATACTTCTTGTAATTTTATTGTAATAAGACACTATAAATTGTATCAATTGTGTGCACATGCATGTCTCTAATTCTTCAAATGATAATCACTAAGAATTTATTTATTTATTTATTAATGCTTTACAGCACAAGTGCTGAAGGTCTGTAGGGCACCTGGTCCTACAGCCTGCTCAAAGACTTTAGCTACTTAAGGTGTGTTTGAAAAGTTGGAGAAAGGAGAAAAAATCCATGACTGGACCTAGGTGGCCTCGAACCTGCAGCCATCCGATTTACGCTCGGACGCTTACAGAAGTCTACCAGGTGGTCAGGATGTTTTCTCCTTGTTATTTTCATGTAATTATATCTAATCCAAAACAGCCAAGCTGTTAAAAAAGAGTGCGGCCCTCAAAAAGGCTATGGTGAAAAAAGATGTGAAATCCAAGGTGGCGGCCAAGAAATGGCTGTGATGGTTTAAGGGTGCTCTGTACAGTTCGTACAAAGCTTCCCAAGACATAGTCTGTTTTGCACTAAAAGAAATATTATGGTCACTTAATTAGTCTGTGACATGTTGACACATTTTAGTACCCATAAATTAGGTATCCCATAGCAACAAGCGCACGCATCTTGCTATTCTACACCCTCTCACTCAAATTAGAACTACTCCATCATTTTTAATCCAATGGACATGAAATTTTCACACAAGCTACTTTAGTAATTTTGCCAAAGAAGAGCGTTTGCCATTTTTAAATAGCAAGTTCAGATGATGAATAACATGGAAGTAAAGAAAAGAATTTCTGGGAGTGTCAACCCAAAAGGTAAATATGTGATGAATGAGAAGCTAAAAGACAAAAATAAAAACGCACAATGGTTTGTGCTGTTTAGCATAGTGTATCATAAAAGTATCAAGGCTCTAGTGTGTAAACTGTAGGACTAGTTCTAGTATAGAGGGAAAAACTGTAACTCATGTTCTAAAGCAAATTTAGCAGTTGGGTTTGGACTAAACTGTGTACTAGTGTTAGCATATATCCAGTAAAAAAGTACAGAACATTTGCTAAAACCATTTGTAAGTTATAGAACAAATTAAATTTCACGGGAAGCCATATAAGCGGACTGTACAGAGCAAATTTTTACCATTAACCTACCATCACAGCCATTTCTTGGCCGCCACCTTGGATTTCACATCTTTTTTCACCATAGCCTTTTTGAGGGCCGCACTCTTTTTTTACAGCTTGGCTGTTTTGGATTAGATTTCATTTCTTTTTGTATTTGTATATCCGCCGGCTTTGAGACTTTTTTAGCCTATCTTTTTTTCTTTTCCACAGGAAGAAGAAAAGATGAAGTGGATGTACTTTAAATATTTTATCAGTAAATGTACAAATTATATATATATATATAATACATATATTGATTACAGAAATGGTTTCTTTGTAACTGAATACTCTACAAGGTGACTTCTTCTAGATGCTCTCTCTACAGGGTGAATTGTTTGTAGCTCAATTCTGTACAGGTGATTTGTTTGCAGCTGAGCTCTTTACAGAATGGTTTCTTTGTAGCTGAACTCTCTACAAGGTAACTTCTTCTAACTGATCTTTCTACAGGGCAATTTGTTTGTGGCTGAATTTTCTACAGGGTGATTTCTTTGCAGCTGAACTCTCTACATGGTGGTTTCTTTGTAGCTGAACTCTCTACAAGGTAATTTCTTCTATTATATAGCTGATCTCTCTATGGGGAGATTTGTTTGTAGCTGAACTATCTACTAGGTAACTTCTTCTAGCTGATCTCTCTACAGGGTGATTTGTTCATAGCTGAATTCTGTAGAGGTGATTTGTTTGCAGCTGAGTTCTTTACAAAATGGTTTCTTTGTAGCTGAACTCTCTACAAGGTAACTTCTTCTATCTGACCTTTCTACAGGGAGATTTGTTTGTAACTGAACTATATCTACAAGGTAATTTCTTCTAGGTGATCTCTGATTTGTTTGTAGCTGAATTCTGTGCAGGTGGTTTGTTTGTAGCTGAGCTCTTTACAGAATGGTTTCTTTGTAGCTGAACTATCTACAAGGTAACTTTTCTAGCTGATGTCTTTACAAGGTCACTAGTTTGTAGCTGAACTGTCTACATGGTGGTTTCTTTGTAACTGAACTTTCTACAAGGTGACTTCTTCTAGCTGATCTCTCTACAGGGTGATTTGTTAGTAGCTGAATTCTGTGCAGGTGATTTGTTTGTAGCTGAGGTCTTTACAGAATGATTTCTTTGTAGCTGAACTCTCTACAAGGTAACTTCTTCTAACTGCTCTTTCTACAGGGCAATTTGTTTGTGGCTGAATTTTCTACAGGGTGATTTCTTTGCAGCTGAACTCTCTACATGGTGGTTTCTTTATAGCTGTACTCTCTACAAGGTAATTTGTTTTAGTTGATCTCTCTACAGGGAGATTTGTTTGTAGCTGAACTCTCTACAGGTGATTTATGTGCAGCTGAACTCTTCTCATGATGGTTTCTTTGTAGCTGAACTCTCTACAAGGTAACTTCTTTTAGCTGATGTCTCTACAAGGTCACTAGTTTGTAGCTGAACTCTCTACATAATGATTTCTTTGTAACTGAACTCTCTACAAGGTGACTTCTTCTAGCTGATCTTTCTACAGGGTGATTTGTTTGTAGCTGAACTCTCTACAAGGAAACTTCTTCTAGCTGATCTTTCTACAGTGAGATTTGTTAGTAGCTGAGCTCTCTACAGGTGATTTGTTTGCAGCTGAACTCTCTACATGATGGTTTCTTTGTAGCTGAACTCTCTACAGGGTAACTTCTTCTTGCTGCTCTCTCTACAGGGTGAATTGTTTGTAGCTGAACAATCTTCAAGGTAACTTCTTCTAGCTGATCTCTTTACAGGGTGATTTGTTTGTAGCTGAACTATCTACAAGGTAACTTCTTCTAGCTGATCTCTCTACAGTGAGATTTGTTAGTAGCTGAACTCTCTACAGGTGATTTGTTCGCAGCTGAACTCTCTACATGATGGTTTCTTTGTAGCTGAACTCTCTACAAGGTAACTTTTTCTAACTGATCTCTCTACAGGGTGAATTGTTTGTAGCTGAACAATCTACAAGGTAACTTCTTCTTGCTGCTCTCTCTACAGGGTGAATTGTTTGTAGCTGAACAATCTACAAGGTAACTTCTTCTAGCTGATCTCTCTACAGGGTGATTTGTTAGTAGCTGAATTCTGTGTAGGTGATTTGTTTGCAGCTGAGGTCTTTACAGAATGGTTTCTTTGTAGCTGAACTCTGTACAAGGTAACTTTTTCTAACTGATCTTTCTACAGGGCAATTTGTTTGTGGCTGAATTTTCTACAGGGTGATTTCTTTGCAGCCTAACTCTCTACATAGTGGTTTCTTTATAGCTGTACCCTCTACAAGGTAATTTCTTTTAGCTGATCTCTCTACAGGAAGATTTGTTTGCAGCTGAACTCTCTACATGATGGTTTCTTTATAGCTGAACTCTCTACAAGGTAACTTCTTCTAGTTGATGTCTCTACAGGGTCACTAGTTTGTAGCTGAATTCTCTACATGGTGGTTTCTTTGTAACTGAACTCTCTACAAGGTGACTTCTTGTAGCTGATCTTTCTACAGGGTGATTTGTTTGAAGTTGAACTCTCTACAAGGAAACTTCTTCTAGCTGATCTCTCTACAGGGAGATTTGTTTGTAGCTGAACTCTCTACATGATGGTTTCTTTGTAGCTGAACTCTCTACAAGGTAACTTCTTCTAGCTGATCTTTCAACAGGGAGATTTCTTTGTAGCTGAACTCTCTACAGGTGATTTGTTTGCAGCTGAACTCTCCACATAATGGTTTCTTTGTAGCTGAACTCTCTACAAGGTAACTTCTTCTAGGTGATCTCTCTACATGGAGATTTGTTTGTAGCTGAACTCTCTACAGGTGATTTACTTGAAGCTGAACTCTCTAAATGATGGTTTCTTTGTAGCTGAACTCTCTACAAGTTAACGTTTTCTAGCTGATCTCTCTACAGGGTGATTTGTTTGAAGCTGAACTCTCTACAAGTTAACGTTTTCTAGCTGATCTCTCTACAGGGTGATTTGTTTGTAGCTGAACTATCTAAAGGTGATTTGCTTGAAGCTGAACTCTCTAAATGATGGTTTCTTTGTAGCTGAACTCTCTACAAGATGACTTCTTCTAGCTGATCTCTCCACAGGGAGATTTGTTTGTAGCTGAATTCTGTACAGGTGATTTGTTTGCAGCTAAACGCTTTACAGAATGGTTTCTTTGTAGCTGAACTCTCTACAAGGTAACTTCTTCTAGTTGATGTCTCTACAGGGTCACTAGTTTGTAGCTGAATTCTCTACATGGTGGTTTCTTTGTAACTGAACTCTCTACAAGGTGACTTCTTCTAGCTGATCTTTCTACAGGGTGATTTGTTTGAAGTTGAACTCTCTACAAGGAAACTTCTTCTAGCTGATCTCTCTACAGGGCGATTTATTTGTAGCTGAACTCTCTACACGGTGGTTTCTTTGTAGCTGAACTCTACAAGGTGATTTCTTCTAGCTGAACTATCTCTTTCCATAGTTGCATGAACTCCCTACAAGGTAACTTCTTCTAGCTGATCTCTCTACAAGGTGAATTGTTTGTAGCTGATCTCTCTACAGGGTGACTTGTTTGTAGCTGATCTCTATACAGGTTACTTGTTTCCAGCTGATCTTTTGAATTCTCTTCAAAGTGACTGCTCTATTAGGATGACTGCTCTATTAGAGTATCTCGATCTCAAACTTGCTGCACCAAGTTGGATTTCGTGTTATAACTCCGTGGCTTTAAGTCTGATTCTTCTACACCATTGATGAGCCTTTCTAAGATGTTTACTCCATCTGTACAACGATTTTCAAAGCATTACCCCAAGCGGTTTATCTGGTAGGCGTGGCAAGCAGTCGTTTCTTTATTAGCTAATCTCGATTGCGTAATTGTTACACACTGTTGGTTTTTTCGATGTATCTTCCTGGTTTTAAGCTCGACTTCTTTCAAACCACAAAAGGTTTGAGGTTCAATAATTAACCTACTCACCCACCGATTTTCAGCTTCTTCCCATGCGCGGTTTACCCTGTAGGCGTGACAACATATTGGTGTTATTTTTCGTGAATAATCGCTCATAACGCTTTGCCTGTTTATCGTATTCCAGCCAAAGTTGGTACCGAGATGCGCCTTTATACCCCCCTTCAGTGTGCCAAATTTCAAGGCAATCGGATAAGGCGTTCGCGTTTTATAGCAGTTTTGTAAGTGTGCGAAAAGAGGAAGAAAAATAAGAAGAAAAAAAAAACGAAGAAACTAAGCCAATTTTTGATGTCGCATATCTCGGGAACGCTTGACGCGATTTCGCTCAAATTTGGAATGTGGAGTCCTGTAGGTGGAGGGAGTGTGCACAGCAAAAATCGTCTAAGGCAGCACAGAGCTACGGAGGTGCGAAAATTGCGTTTTCTTTCTTCCTGTCAATATACTCACGTGTGTTACGCGCCGGCTTCTTGGGCCGCACGACACACTATCGTGTGTCTTGATCCATAGGAATTCTAGAGAGTAACTCTTTTATTAATTTCATTACAGTATAGCACACATGTACAGTTTCCCACATGGCCTGAATAGCTATGCAGTGCCTGTATCATGCCAACATATATATGTATGATGCTATTGTATCATCTTCAATTTTAATGTTAGCTTAATGAAGAAGTGATTATAATATGATGTTCACTGTGGCGTTTACATGCATGCCCATAATTTTATTGTGGGATACAGTGTATCAAGAAGATTGCAGGGCACTGTTGAATTGGACGATTTGGATCAAACTGGTGTAACTCATACAATGATTTTTTTCAGATTCATATATATTTTAAGTTACTTCAAAGTTAAAATGACAAAATAAATCTACTTTGCATTTGTATGCAGAATGTAGTCAATGTACAGTACATTCATTTTACTCCTATGAAAATCAGTGGACCCAAGCAATGCAGCTATGTAAATGTGGAAGAAGAGTTGGACTCAGTAACCTGTGGCTGTGTCAAAGAAATATAGTCACGCTGCTATGGCTATCAATGCAAATTATGATTAGCTACACTAATAAAATGAGTCCATTTAGCTCTATAAAGTATAGCTGAATCAGTGCATGCCTACTTGTACACATATCAATACTTTTCTTACTGCTAGTGTGCCTTATATGATGACACCGAGTCAATGCTGAAATAATTTTATGGCTTCCTAATGACATGATGTATGTGATATCATACAGAGTATTTTGCTTTACCTCTTCATTGAATAATTTTGACGCTTTCTTTACTCCTGAAGAATATTTCTAGTACTGTTTATTGCGTCTAGCCTGATATATAGGTGTTTTGTTTTAAGTCTTTCATCAGTACTATAAATTATTATGGACAAACTTCCCAGTGCCATCAGCAAAAAAACAAATGGTACTCTGTTAGCTACTATATATCCAGAATTACTCCTATAGAACTCTGAAGACACCAGAAGTGACTTCACGAGGACAACTGACCAACAAATATTCACCTACTACTTGTTATAGTGCAACAACTAATAAGCTCACTTTTCAACTTAAGTTAGCTACCCTACTCACATATTATTTCTATACGCAACTAGTAAGATATGTTCTACAAGTATTCAAGTAACACTGGTAGTTACATCACAGGCATAAGTGCTTTGCTGTACAAACCTGAGGGTTGTACACCGGCGTGCTATAGTGATCTGAGACAGAAGGCATTGAATGTGTTGAAATACATACTAGCACATCATGGTAGACAGGTTCATTGTGCAATGCCATTGCTTGTTTCTTCTGTTCCAAAATAATCACAAATTCTATTGATAGTTTGCTGGCACAATGGTGACAGAAGAAACATTAGATGTTTTGCTTTATTGAACATCTGTACGTGTCTCCTGTTATACTTAGGAAGTTAGTGTAAAAAGTTGACACCATCCTAACTACAACTACTGTTGATCTATGATTGGTACATCAACCATGGTCCTTAAGGATTTTACAGCACTAGAGTTAACTACTAACTGCAGGTGATATGTTTCAGTCACTCTTGATCTGTAGTTTAAAGCAATTACATAGAACTGATTTGCAATTCAATCTTGAGGATATTAAAAGAATTTGAACTGCATGGTGTCCCCTAGTGGTGGTCTTGATAAAAAAAATGCAGAGAAGTAGTAGCTAGTTAGTAATAAGATCATGCATGTCACCTATATTTCTGTTTATGACACTTATATAATTATGGGTTAAATACAGCAACTGTGGTATGGAAAATTCTTACCCTAAGGTTTGTCTTTTAAGTGCTACGTACTAGTAACAAACATATATGTATGTTAATGTCAAATTTTCTCAATTTTCCTTTGGTCAAGGATGCCATAGAAAATTAATACTGGCTTTTTTGATAATTGGAAGCTAGGTTTTGGGCATATTTCCTTTGAATAGGTATCAAATAGGCATTCGTCCAGTCATGTTGTAAGATTCTGCTGTTAAATGGTTTGCCAAATATGATAGATAATGAATGGAAATAAGTTTACCGTTCTATCAAGAGTTCATAATTATGGACTCTTGGTTGTATACATAAATTAAATAACACTGGAGTGTGGTTACTAGAGTGCAGATGTCTAAAACGCTTCATTAATGGCTAACTACAGCATACTGTAATTCATTTATTTTGTTGTAAAATAATTTTTTTTTTGCAAAAGACTAATAGAGTGGTCATTCACATAAATCATACAAAAATAATTTTACTCAAAAATGTTTTTTTTATCATGAAAACTTTTTGCATGAAAATAAAGTGAATTATGGTAGCACACAAGCCACACACTTTAATTCACATGTGGGGAACATGACTAGTACAATGCTAGGTATGGTATACTTATAGAACTAACGCATAAAAGTTATGTGTATCATGATCACCACTTTGTATTAGCTTCTTATTAAAAATATGAGCTATATTACATATTTAAAAGTTATACATTCAATAAAATTTTGGTATATAGAAAAATTTAGACTAAAATGTAATTATTTTATTTTAGGCAAACTAATTTGCCTTATGCCTAGGTATTATACCCACCAACTTCAAATCTGTGATGTCACATACATACTATTATCTGTTTCACATATTATGTGCCATGATATAATTATTGCATAGGTTCTTCAAAACACATAATCACTGTAGCTACTCTCATTGGCACCTTGACCACTCAGGGATGCAATATGCAGTGTGACGTCGTGAACTAAATCAGCCATAGCAATGAGGTGCTAAAGTTTCTGTTTGTCTAGCTTTCACTGTTGATATTCATTTAGTCTTATAGCTACAGTTTTGTAGTACGGCTATGTGACAACAGACATATCCTGTCAGAGAGAAACTTGAAAGTTTTCTTCAACTGATTCACAACCTTGTTGTGATAACATACATAGCTTCATGTTACACAACACATGTCTAAAGGTGCAGTGACAATCCAATCCAAATATCCTCAGTTTAACTAGCATGATTACACAACTTAAAGATAGTGTGTGGCACTTGCAAAGAATTGAGGCTGCATGTCATACAATATCCAAATATCCAAGTAAACTATATATAAATGGGCAAAGCAATGTATCCGTGTGTAACATGACTATGCAGTGCAAGAGTATAACAAACAGTGTTAGCTATGTTCATATCAGTAAGTTCCAATAGTTGTCAAGTTTTACTTTGAAAAATAATCTCTTTGTATGCATTCTATTGGAGCATGACAATCAGACACCGGGCATAACTGGCCATCTGGATGCAAAACCTCACTTTACGGATGCGTTGGCCATAAGCATGCTGTTTGATGCTCTCGTGCTTCTTGTAGGCTGCAGACAGTGAGGAGCACTTATTAGAAGCAGCATATGGATTGAAGACCCTAACATCATCTGTGACTGACCACCTAAGAAACCATTTATGGAAACATCCAAATGGGCACCATCCTGAGAATTTGAAGTAAAGAGGTAGTACTCATCAGGGTTATTGATAGGTTGCAGCTTAGGTTCAACAATGACCTGAGAACAAACTTCAGTCAATAGAGAAGCAATATAAAATCCCTGATATCACTGCAGGTAGTACCAGAGTACCAGACCACCTTTTGGAAATGATAGCAAGGCTATGCCGCTAGTGTCTGCTCTTTTTAAGGCTAGTGTCTGCTCTTTTTAAGGCTAGTGTCTGCTCTTTTTAAGGCTAGTGTCTGTTCGGCCAATTTGAGGATTTTTTCAAGGCTCATGTGTCTGCTCCATTTGAGGCTCTGCTTTAGCTCCTAGGGAAGCAAAAAGTAGATAAATAGCTTTACTATTTATTACTTACACTTAATTTTCAAAAGCAGCATTGGCGCTTATTGTGCTCTCAGGGTATTCCCACATACAGTAACTCTGAGCAAGTGCAGCTGCACTTCACTGCATTTAAAGCTTCTAGTGCGGTGGCAAATCCAGAGTAGGGCACAGGTGAGAATGTGCTCCCCCCCCCCACACACACACAAATAATAATTATAAAATAAAATAATTCGCACAAACATTGAGGTACTCTGTCAGACTCTAATAGAGTAGTCATCACATTTCAAGAATCCTCCACAGTTATTGCTGATCATGAGAATGAAAACTTGCATCTGCAGCACCAACCCATGGGCACACTTAGATATAGCCTGCTAGAATTCTTTTCAAAATTAAATTTGTCTTTATGATGTTGTCATTGTAATGTAACTATTGGCAATTTACTGTGAACTCATAATTATAACTACTAAAATTTTGACTATACTATTGAGGTCTGTATTCCTAAGATGCACCACCCCATTACAGACACAGAGTTAAGGCACCAAAAAGAAACAGCTTGGGAACAGTACAAAGTTATAGGAAATTATAGCAACTATCTTAGATTCACCCAGAAATAAAATTCAATAAGAACTTTAACCAGATCACCTCATCGTAACTATGAGCACTGCCTTGCAAAGAACATATAGAGTAACTTTGGAGTTATGTCAATTCCAAAACCAAAGGTAAGACTGATACACCAACTTTAGTGGCATCAAATGGTAACAAGGCAACTTCTGATCTCCATAGAGTAGAGTTAGTGTATTTACAGCTGAAAATTTACTGACATTACCTGACATATATAGATGATTACTGTTATAACAAGATAATGTGTACTATCAAGGTTTCTGAGAATATACTGCATACCTGCTAACCTTGGCCAGGTGGTATCTATAAAGGGTGGCATCTCAATTATATTCCCTATTTACAGTTTTTGTTTCAAAGGTTTTAGATGAAGACTACTTACTCAAAGATTGGAAAGCAGCTAAAGTATTTCTATTTTTACAAAGGACAAAGTTTAATCCAGGAAACTACCGTCTGATAAGTTTAACTTCAGTAGTATGTAAGGCTTTTTAAAATTGATTATTAGGGATGAAATTATTAAACATGTGTCAGTTAATTAACAACGTAACCTTCTCTCAAATACACACATGCACAACTATCCCTCTAGGGACCTGCAAGGAGGCAAACAGTAAGCCTGTGAAGCAGGGAGTCAGAAACCTGTAACTGAAAAGTATGCTGAATGCAGAAAACTACACAGCATACCAAAGAGATCATGTAGCTATGTCAGACAGGGATGTATTTAGGGAGGTTTCCTGGGGTTCCGGAAATCCACTTTGAAATTTTAACTGACAAACATTATAGGCTTGCACAGCATGAACACCAAACCATCATAGTTTAGCTACACAAATATACAAATAATGGAATAGAGCAGAACAGTGCATTATTATTCAAAAAAGACTAAGGTAGAATAAAGGTATAAAAGGCGAAATAGCTAAATGCAAAAACATTAATGAAGATTGAGATACTCTAATAGAGCAGTCAGATGTATTCTAATAGAGCAGTCAAAACTACCCTAATAGAACATTCATAATTGATTGTAATTTAAAAAATAATGTAAATGCAATCTTGAAACATTTAGTACCTAAATCAAAAGGTTTTGAGCTGTAAAGTGGATACACTTTGAATCACTATACAGTAGTCCTGACCAGCAATTATTGATATAACTTAAAGTTAAAGGGAACTAGGAAACTAAGCATATAATTATTGAATATAGCATAGTTTGCATTATTCATTATTTGTTAAGCATAAACTAGTAAATTTTGAGGTATTATATTGTAACATATAAAATTTGTCAGTGACTGAGGGCTGTGCCTGCATCAACAACCCACTACCAAATATGAAAACCACCTTTGAAAAATCCTGGATACGCTCTCAACTTTTAGCAACAATGGAATTCTAGAATCTAATTTGGCCTATCCCCTTCCTGGGTAACTTTTACAGCAAACATTATAAGTATCATAGCTGCATACTCGCAATATATGGCAATTTAATATTATTAACTGTTGTACCATTATGTCATAGCTATTTGTACAACTTATTTCTGGAAGCCTCATAACTCTTTGCCATTGACAGTTAGTTACATAGCTTGTGTGCTTAATATCTTAAATAATGCAAACTTCATGTTATCTTCCTTATTATGAAATTTGCCTCAGCTATTTTTCTAGCAATTCCATGCAGTGCTATAATTCATAGACTTAAATCTGTAAAATATACAGAGGTAAACACCAAGGAGAGTACAACATTGAGGTGTGTAGTTGATTCATGAATGCTGGTCACGAATGTAAATGCTGGTCTTGTACAATAGTCAAGTCTTGTTTAGTATGCATGGGGTAAAAAGTTGCTTGAAAGAAATAAATGCCCATGCAGGCCATAAATTCAAGACAGTACAGTACATATGATGCTAATTAGTATTGTAAAAAACAGTTAATAATAATTGGTGCATGTGTCCAAATTGCTAAATTCACAAGTTAAAATATGTGAAATGTGCTAACATAGTTCAAGTGATATTCATTTCGAATCATTTACAATATACCACATCCATTGCCCTGGTAAAATAATCAACAGAGGTATGGTGAGTAGATGATGTTCCACCCCTGTGTTGAATAGTGAAACGATAAGTGCCAGTAGACAGTGAGCCCTGCCATAATCCAAATAGTCCTGCATAAGCAACACCAGTGTTTCCCCTGATAGATGAAGTGTGTGGTTGAGGGACTGAGTTGATGGTTAAACGAGCTATTGTGTAGGTATTATGAACATCTTTGGTAAACTGATATCTAACAATAACATGATGTAAGCTGCTAATGGTGAGGGTGTATTTCAAGTCAGTATCAGTCCATGAGGTAGAATATGATAAAGAACTTGTTGGATGAATGTTTACCACTGAACAACGAGAAGGCAAATACATAGCAAATATGTTAGTATTATCATTGTAATTGTTTGTGCAGTCTGTAAACTGAAGTGAGTATGCAGTGCGATATGTCAAGCCGAAATAATGTACTCCACTTCTAAGAGACTTTGCTAGTAGACTATGATGATTGAGGTAGTAGCTTTGTCCTTCAGTGACAGTTGTTGATTCTTCATACTGATTGTTGATATTCATTTTGCTCACAAACCATCCTTTTGAAGATAAATCAACTGACATTTGGTATGCAGCAAGGACTACACGTCCACTAGGTAGTTTTAAAATTGCTTCAACATCATTGATAGGACCTAAATTGTTATATATGTTCAAAGTAGTTGGTGAAGGATAACATTTAATATTATCTGAGACTGTGTAAGAATCTTCAAACCACATCACATTTATCACTGCAGTCTGATAATCCCAGCCAGCTGACATTGAAACACTAGCGCTTGATTTATAGTGCACCTCAAATGTGTAGTAACCTGGGTTAAGATTTACCATCCAGAATCCTGTAGCTGTTTTGTACTGTTGGTTTCCACTATGAACAAGCAGGGGCGGATCCAGAGTTTGGAAAGAGGGGGGGCACCTTGCTGAAAAACAATTGAAGACCAAAAAAAAAAAAAAAAAAGGTCAGAACAATAATAGCTAGTTATTTACCAAATATATCACGTCTGTTATGTAAAATAAAAATCCTATTTATAGCTTCATAGGTAAGCTATACACTGCCTCATGAACATTGTGACTGCTTTATTAGAGTAATCGACTGCTCTATTAGAGTATCTCGATCTTGCATGTATGCAATTTCTTGAAGGGAGGGAGGGAGGGAAGGGGGGGGGGGGGGGGGGGCATTTGCCCCAAATGCCCCATCCTGGATCCGCCATTGACAAGTGATCCAGCATTAAAGTGGTTGACTTGTAACTTACTCCAAAAGTCAGTATTACTAGAAGATATGGTTACTTGGTAGTGAACAAGCACAGAATGTGATTTAGTTAGGTGAATTTTGGTAGTCAATTCTCCAATGGGCTGGAAAGTACCTGAGGTAGCTGGTAGAGTAAGTCCATCACTTTGTCGTTTGGTACTATACACTCCAGGAGCCACATTGATCACAGTTTGGCCAAATAAACAATTCGGTATACACCAAAAACAGCAGATTAGTAGCAAATAAGAAAGCATTACAGCTACTTGCAAGGAACAAATTCACTTAATGCTAGTGTGCCACTGATCACACACTTATGTACTGTAGTAGCTATTGGTGCATGTACATTAATGATGCTGCATGCACAATGTGATGCACTTGTAAGGTGTTTAAACTGAGGATGACACTTTTCATGTATTTTACTAAATTGCTGGCATGCATGTATCATCAAGCAAAGCTGCCCATAATTAACATCCCATTACTAGTGTATAACAAACAGCTAACTGTTACTCACATAAAGTGATAAAAATATGGCTAGTTGCTCTTGTTAACAGTGTAAAAAGAACCTTATAAAGTCACCCACAGCTGTGTGCTAAAGATGTAAGCAGCTGGACTAAGTATATATGTATCAAGACACACGGTAGTGTGTCGTGCGGCCCAAGAAGCCGGCGCGTAACACCCGTGAGTATATTGACAGGAAGAAAGAAAACGCAATTTTCGCACCTCCGTAGCTCTGTGCTTCCTTGATGAAACAAGACGATTTTTGCTGTGGACATTCCCTCCAACTGCAGCACTCCACATTCCAAATTTGAGCGAAATCGCTTCGCGCGTTCCCGAGATATGCGACTTCAAAAATTGGCTCAGTTTCTTCGTTTTTTTTTTCTTCTTCTTATTTTTCTTTTTCTTGTCGCACACTTACAAAATCTGCTATAAAACGCGAACGCGTTATCCGATTGCCTTGAAATTTGGCACACAGAAGGGGGATATAAAGGCGCATCTCGGTACCAACTTTGGCTGGAATACGATAAACAGGCAAAGAGTTATGAGCGATTATTCACGAAAATTAACACCAATATGTTGTCACGCCTACAGGGTAAACCGCGTATGGGAAGAAGCTGAAAATCGGTGGGTGAATAGGTTAACTATTGAACCTCAAACCTTTTGTGGTTTGAAAGAAATCGAGCTAAAAACCAGGAAGATACAATGAAAAAACCAACAGTGTGTAACAATTACGCAATCGAGATCAGCTAATAAAAAAACGACTGCTTGCCACGCCTACCAGATAAACCGCTTAGGGTAATGCTTTGAAAATCGTTGTACAGATGGAGTAATCATCTTAGAAAGGCTCATCAATGGTGTAGAAGAATCAGACTTAAAGCCACGGAGTTATAACACGAAATCCAACTTGGTGCGGCAAGTGCGAGATCGAGATACTCTAATAGAGCAGTCATCCTAATAGAGCAGTCACCCTGAAGAGAATTCAAGAGATCAGCTAGAAATAAGAAACCTGTATAGAGATCAGCTACACACAAGTCACCCTGTAGAGAGATCAGCTAGAAGAAGTTACCTTGTAGGGAGTTCATGCAACTATGGAAAGAGATAGTTCAGCTAGAAAAAATCACCTTGTAGAGTTCAGCTACAAAGAAACCACCATGTAGAGACAAACAAATCGCCCTGTGGAGAGATCAATAGAAGAAGTTACCTTGCAAAGAGTTCAGCTACAAAGAAACCATCATGTAGAGAGTTCAGCTACAAACAAATCTCCCTGTAGAGAGATTAGCTAGAAGAAGTTACCTTGTAGAGAGTTCAGCTACAAAGAAACCATCATGTAGAGAGTTCAGCTACAAACAAATCTCCCTGTAGAGAGATCAGCTAGAAGAAGTTACCTTGTAGAGAGTTCGGCTTCAAACAAATCACACTGTAGAAAGATCAGCTAGAAGAGGTCACCTTGTAGAGAATTCAGTTACAAAAAAACCACCATGTAGAGAGCTCAGCTACAAACTAGTGACCTTGTAGAGACATCAGCTAGAAGAAGGTACCTTGTAGAGAGTTCAGCTACAAAGAAACCATTCTTTAAAGAGCTCAGCTGCAAACAAATCACCTGTAAAGAATTCAGCTACAAATAAATCACCCTGTAGAAAGATGAGCTAGAAAAAGTTACCTTGTAGAGAGTTCAGTTACAAAGAAACCACCATGTAGAGAATTCAGCTACAAACTAGTGACCCTGTAAAGACATCAGCTAGAATAAGTTACCTTGAGAGAGTTCAGCTACAAAGAAACCATTATTTAAAGAGCTCAGCTGCAAACAAATCACCTATACAGAATTCAGCTACAAACAAATCACCATGTAGAGAGATCAGCTAGAAGAAGTTAACTTGTAGAGAGTTCAGCTACAAAGAAACCATCATTTAGAGAGTTCAGCTTCAAACAAATCACCTGTAGAGAGTTCAGCTACAAACAAATCTCCCTGTGGAGAGATCAGCTAGAAGAAGTTACCTTGTAGATCGTTCAGCTACAAACAAATCACCCTGTAGAGAGATCAGCTAGAAGAAGTTACCTTGTAGAGAGTTCAGCTACAAAGAAACCACCATGTAGATAGTTCAGCTGCAAAGAAATCACCCTGTATAAAATTCTGCCACGAACAAATTGCCCTGTAGAAAGATCAGTTAGAAAAAGTTACCTTGTAGAAAGTTCAGCTACAAAGAAACCATTCTGTAAAGAGCTCAGCTGCAAACAAATCACCTGTACAGAATTCAGCTACAAACAAATCACCCTGTAGAGAGATCAGCTAGAAGAAATTACTTTGTAGAGAGTTCAGCTACAAAGAAACCACCATGTAAAGAGTTCAGCTGCAAAGAAATCACCCTGTAGAAAATACAGCCACAAACAAATTGCCCTGTAGAAAGATCAGTTAGAAGAAGTTACCTTTTAGAGAGTTCAGCTACAAAGAAACCACCCTGTAGAGAGATCAGCTAGAAGAAGTTACCTTGTAGATCATTCAGCTACAAACAAATCACCCTGTAGAGAGATCAGCTAGAAGAAGTTACCTTGTAGAGAGTTCAGCTACAAAGAAACCACCATGTAGAGAGTTCAGCTGCAAAGAAATCACCCTGTAAATAATTCTGCCAGAAACAAATTGCCCTGTAGAAAGATCAGTTAGAAGAAGTTACCTTTTAGAGAGTTCAGTTACAAAGAAACCATTCTGTAAAGAGCTCAGCTGCAAACAAATCACCTGTACAGAATTCATCTACAAACAAATCACCCTGTAGAGAGATCAGCTAGAAAAAGTTAACTTGTAGAGAGTTCAGCTACAAAGAAACCATCATTTAGAAAGTTCAGCTTCAAACAAATCACCTGTAGAGAGTTCAGTTACAAACAAATCACCCTATTGAAAGATCAGCTAGAAGAAGTCAACTTGTAGAAAGTTCAGTTACAAAGAAACCACCATGTAGAGAGTTCAGCTACAAACTAGCCACCTTGTAGAGACATCAGCTAGAAAAGTTACCTTTTAGAGAGTTCAGCTACAAAGAAACCATTCTGTAAAGAGTTCAGCTGCAAACAAATCACCTGTACAGAATTCAGCTACGAACAAATCACCCTGTAGAGAGATCAGCTAGAAGAAGTTACCTTGTAGATAGTTCAGCTACAAACAATTCTCCCTGTAGAGAGATCAGCTAGAAGAAATTACCTTGTAGAGAGTTCAGCTACAAAGAAACCATTCTGTAAAGAGCTCAGCTGCAAACAAATCACCTGTACAGAATTCAGCTACAAACAAATCACCCTGTAGAGAGATCTGCTAGAAGATATTACCTTGTAGATAGTTCAGCTACAAACAAATCACCCTGTAGAAAGATCAGTTAGAAGAAGTTACTTTGTAGAGAGTTCAGCTACAAAGAAACCATTCTGTAAAGAGCTCTGCTGCAAACAAATCACCTGTACAGAATTCAGCTACGAACAAATCACCCTGTAGAGAGATCAGCTAGAAGAAGTTACCTTGTAGATAGTTCAGCTGCAAACAAATCTCCCTGTAGAGAAATCAGCTAGAAAAAATTGCCTTGTAGAGAGTTCAGCTACAAAGAAATCACCACTGCCCAAATTTCAAGGCAATAGCTCTTTCCAATCTGAAGTTATCAATTGTCAAAGTTGGCAAATTGGATGTGTGTGGAAGGCCCCTTTTTGCAAATCCGGTCACTTATGTATTATATATATAATTTGTACATTTACTGATAAAATATTTAAAGTATATCTACTTCATCTTTACTTCTTCCTGTAGTAAAGAAAAACAACATAGGTTAAAAAAGTCCCAAAGCTGGCCATAGGCCGGCTTTGGGGTATACAAATACAAAAAGAAATGAAATCTAATCCAAAACAGCCAAGCTGTAAAAAAAGTGTGCGGCCCTCAGAAAGGCTATGGTGAAAAAAGATGTGAAATCCAAGGTGGCGGCCAAGAAATGGCTGTGATGGTAGGTTAATGGTAAAAATTTTAATAACGACAATTCAGGTGAATTTTTGTGCCGCTTCACAAAATTCACCTGAATTGTCATTATTAAAATTTTTACCATTAACCTACCATCACAGCCATTTCTTGGCCGCCACCTTGGATTTCACATCTTTTTTCACCATAGCCTTTCTGAGGGCCGCACACTTTTTTTACAGCTTGGCTGTTTTGGATTAGATACCTTTTACATGTAGTAAAACCTTCTTGCTGTTCACTAGTCAGTCTCGTCAACATGATGATGCATGCTTAGTGAAGTTGAAGTTCACACTGTTAAAATTAAAATGTCATGTGGTTAATTACTTAATGGTGAATTAATAAAGGTGTAAATAAACAAACACTTCATGATATTACCTATTTAGCAGGCTGAATACTGTCTATTGCAGGTATTGTTCATTATAGGGTCTGCTATATCTATTCAGAAAGATCGACAGCAAATTCACTGTCTAGGAGTATCCATAGGCACACTAGACCACTTGACTGCATAACAACACCTGTATTGTTGTTGTTACTAGAATTGATGTCTCTAATTCTTCAAATGATAATCACTAAGAATTTATTAATTTTATTACAGTATAGCACACATGTACAGTTTCCCACATGGCCTAAATATGCAGTGCCTGTATCATGCCAACATATGTATGATACTATCATATCATCCTCAACATCCTGACCACCTGGCAGACTCCTGTAAGTGTTCGAGCGTTAATCAGATGGCTGCAGGTTTGAGGTTGCTGAGGTCCAGTCATGGATTTTTTCTCTTTTCTCCACCTTTTCAAACACACTTTATGCAACAACTATAAACAGACTGTAAGACTTCAGCACTTGTGCTGTAAAGCCTTAATAAATAAATAAACAAATCAATTTGACGTAATGTTAGCTTAATGAAGAAGTGATTATAATTATTTACAATATTATTGGTAATTCATTTAGTGTTCGCTGTGGTGTTTACATACATGCCCACAATTTTACTGTGTATGAAGAAGATTGCAGGGCACTGTTGAACTGGATCAAATTGGTATGAATCAATTATACGTACAATGATTTTTCACATTTTTAACTTGCCTGAAAGTTAAAATAGCAAAATAAATCTACTTTGCATTTGTATGCAGAATGTACATTCATTTTACTCCTATTAAAATCAGTGAACCCAAACAATACAGCCATGTTTGCATTGTAGTAAATGTGGAAAAGAAGAGTTGGACTCAGTAACCTGTGACAGTGTCATAGAAATGACAGAAACATAATCACGCTGCCATGGCTATCAATATTATACGAATTATGATTAGCTACACTAAGAAAATGAGTTATTTAGCTCTAGCTATATAGTATAGCATGCCTACTTGTACACATATCAGTCCTTTTCTTACTGCTAGTGCATAGGCAGTGGAGACGGGGGGGGGGGGGGGGGGGAGGGAGGGACCATGGCCCCCCACGTTTATGGGACAATGTTTGCAAGAAAAGATCGAGATACTCTAATAGAAAATTCATGCAGGATCTAGATACTCTAATATAGCAGTCACAGTATTCAGAGAAGTAGTGTAGCAAGCTACTTAGCTACGTATGTGTAGTTATAAATAAGGAGATATAGTTGGTGGAGGTGAGCTATTGTCAGCAGACCTTTTTTAGGTCTTCAGCTTACAGGTAGCCTGGCCCTCTCACTCTTTGGCCTGCTCCACCGCCCCTGTGCTAGTGTGCTGGCCTGCTCCACCGCCCCTGTGCTAGTGTGCTTTATATGATGACATCGACTCATTTTTTGAAATAATTTTATGGCTTCCTAATGACATGATGTATGTGATAGCATACAGGGTAGTTTGTTTTTCCTCTTCATTGAATAATTTTGATACTTTCTTTACTTCTGAAGAATATTTCTAGTACTGTTTACTGTGTTTAGTCTGAAAGGTGTTTTGTTTAGTACCATATAGATTAACTGCCATCAGCAAAACAACAAATGGTACTCTGTTAGCTACTACATATCCAGAGTAGTGTTACTCCAATAGAGCCATGCTCTGCAGACACCAGAAGTGACTTCATGGGGACAACTGACCAACAAGCGTGAGCAACCATTCCCCTACTACTTGTACTAATGCAACAACTAAGGCTTACTTTTCAATTTACCGGCCCTACTCACACATCATACTAGTAAGATATGTTCTACAAGTAACACCGGTAGTTATACCACAGGTATAAGCGCTTTGCTGCACAAACCTAAGGGTTGTACACTGGCGTGCTATAGTGATCTGAGACAGACATTGAATATGTAATACATACATACTCAATACTTAGCACATCATGGTAGACAGCTTCATTGCACAATGTCATTGCCTGTTTCTTCTGTTCAAAAATAATTGCAAATTCTATCTATAGCTTGCTGGCACAATGGTGACAGAAGAAACATAATTGTGTTTGCTTTATTGAACATCCATACATGTTATCATCCCTCTCCTTTTTATACTTAGTGCAAAAGGTAGTAACTACAGCTACTGCTGAGCTACTGTATGATTGGTACATCAACTATGGTCCTTAAGGATTTTACAACACTAGAGTTAACTACTAACTGCAGGTGAAGTGTTCCAGTCACTATTTTAAAGTAATTACATAGATTTGCAATTCAATCTTGAGGATGTTAAATAATTTGAAATGGTGTCCCCTGGTGGTGGTCTTGTATGGGGTAGGTAAAAAATGCAGAAAAGTAGTAGCTAGTTAGTAATAAGATCATGCATGTCACTGTATATGACACTTGTATCATTATGGTTAAAAATGGAAACTGTAGCTAGTATGGAAACTTTCTTACCCTAAGGTTTGTCTTTTAAGTACTGGTAACAAACATGTATATATGCTTTGTTGAATTTTCTTTGGTCAAGGATACCATACTAAATTAATACTAATAAGATGGAAACTAAGTTTTGAGCATATTTCCTTTGAATAGGTGTCACATGGGCATTTTTCCAGTCATGTTGTAAGATTCTGCTGTTAAATAGTTTACCAAATACGATGGATAATGGAATGGAAATAAGTTTACTATTGTATCAAGAGTTCATAATTATGGACTCTTGGTTGTATACATAATTTAAGTAACACTGGAGTGTGGTTACTAGAGTGCAGATCAGGGGCGGATCCAGACTTTTAAAAAGGGGGTTCCACTTTTGAATTGCAACCAAAAAAAAAAAAGGTCATCACCTGCTGACAATAGCTGCCCCTCACCATAGATGCCCTCACTAACTACATTTCCTTATTTATAACTAGATACATAGCTTGCTACACTGCTCCTCAAAAGACTACTGTGACTGCTCTATTAGAGTATCTCGAGTAAGAAAGGCTCTTTCAAAAGGGGGGTTCCATGGAACCCTTTGAACCCCCCTGGATCCGCCCCTGCAGATGTCTATAACTCTTCATTAATGGCTAAATACTTTGTTGTAAAATAATTTTATTGCAAAATATTGAGATATCCTAATAGAGTGGTCATTCACATATGTGAATCAAACAGTATTTTGCACAAAAAAATTTATCATGAAAATTATTTGCATGAAAAATAAAGCGAATTATGGTAGCACACAGTTGAATTCACATGTGGAGAATATGACTAGTACAATGGTATACTGACACATAAAAGTTATGTGTATCACTACTTTGTACAGTAGAACCTCCATTATCCGAACACCTGTGTTCAGATATAAGTGAATTTGTTTGGATAAATGAGGCCCATTGATTTATATACAGAGGTCTGTAGAACTACTCTACACCTGTGACAAAATACTCTAATAGAACATACACCTGTTGACAAAATACCCTAATAGAACAGTTACCACTACTGTTCGGGTAATCAGGGTTCAGATAATCGAGGTCCTACCGTATTAGCTTCTTATTAAACATATGAGCTATATTACATATTTAAAAGTTTTATGTTCAAAAAAAATAGGTATGTAGAAAAATTTAGGCTAAAATGTACTTTATAATAGGCAAACTAATTTGCCTTATGCCTAGGTATTATACCCACCAACTTCAAATCTGCGATGTCACATACGTACTACTATCTGTTTCACATATTATGTGCCATGATGCATGCATATAATAATTGCACTGGTTCTTCAAAACACATAATCACTGTAGCTACTCTCATTGGCACCTTGACCACTCAGGGATGCAATATGCAGTGGGACGTCGTGAACTAAATCAGCCATGGCAATGGGGTGCTAGAGTTTCTGTTCATCTTTCACTGTTGATTTTCATGGAGTCTTATAGCTACAGTTTTGTAGTACGGCTATGTGACAACAGACATGTGGTATCCTGTCAGAGAGAAACTTAAAAAGCTAATGTCAATTGATTCACAACCCTTTTGTGATAACATACACAGCTTCATGTTATGCAACACATGTCCAAAGGTGCAGAGACAATCCAATCTAAAAATCCTCTAGCATAACTACACCACTTAATAATATTTTGTGGCTGAGTGTGTGGCACTCACAAAGAATTGAGGCTGCGTGTCATACAATATCCAAGCAAACTATATATAAGTGGGCAAAGTAATGTATCCATGTGTAACATGACTATGCAATGCAAGAGTGTATAATAAACAGTGTTAGGCTGTAACTTTGTTCATATCAGTAAGTTCCAATAGTTGTCAAGCTTTGCTTTGAAAAAATCATTTTTTGGTATGCATCCTATTGGAACATTACAATCAGACACTGGTTACTCACTGGTTACTCACTGGTTACTCACTGGGCATAACTGGACATCTGGATGCAAAACCTCACTTTACGGATGCATTGGCCATAAGCATGCTGTTTGATGCTCTCGTGCTTCTTGTAGGCTGCAGACAGTGAGGAGCACTTATTAGAAGCAGCATATGGATTGAAGACCCTGACATCAACAAAGCATTTCTCTTACTGACCACCTCAGAAACCATTCATGGCAACATCCAGATCACAATATCGTGAGGAATACACTGGCTATGTCATGCCATTCAACCGAGAAATGTGACTCCGTAAAACAAATGAAAACGGTAAGTTCACAAAAAGTGAAAATTTGTCTAAGTCAAAGTGGGCCCCAAAAAAAATTTGCCGTGTAGCCTTAGCTGTTACATTTGTCTGAAGGCATCAGTCAGTCAGTTACTCAGTCAGTCAGTCACTAGAAAATTCCATTAAATATGGGTTAAGTTTGTGACACCAGTAGTTGGTTTGTTTGATCAAAATAATATCTAATTGTGTCAGTGAAGTGGAATTATAATTAGCAGGGCTGCCAAGAGAATCCAAGAAAATTTAAGGGGCCTGTGGCTAATCAAGAATGTGGGGCCCTATAACTACAGTTAATGTAGCTTTGGGACCTGGGACCCAGGGAAAATTGCCCCAGTTTCCCCCCTCCCCCCCTTTCAGCAGTCCTGATAACTAGCATCACTTACTCAGCTAGTATTTGCATCAACTGGGTTAATGGGAACAGAAGTACTCTCACTTTTGCTATAGCTACGTGAGAAACTGCAATAAAATCAAAACTAATAATGACTGCCTGCAAACCTGCATATTTGGAAGTCTTTAAAATTATTATTGTTTACTGTGCAAAACCTCTTTCAAAGAGTATGTACAAGCACAGATAATGAATCAACAAAATTAAATATGTGATTAATTGATGTTCAGCTAGCCTTGGTCTAAACTTGAACAGGTGATAGAACTCTATTACAAGGTGTAGTAGCAATTGGGAGGGAAAGTGCTTATCAAAATAGACTTACAAGATACTCTAATAGAGCAGCCATTTTACTCTGATAAATCAGTCTGAAATTTTGTTAAACTGCTGGGTCACTACTAGAGGGATAAAAACTTCATGAAACATAATATTAATTTGGTATGGCCTAATTGTGGTCACCTACCTATTTTGATTAAGGAAGGGCACAATGGTGGATTTAACACTGCTTTCATTGACCCGTTATTGGTGTTGGCAAGAAGAGTTGCATATAATAACATTAGCAATGTGGAAATGGATTTGTCTGCTTGCTGCTCACTCCTCTGATAAAAATTTGCATATTATCAAAAGTGAAGCTTGTGGTGGTTATAGACAAAAGTTCTAAATTATATACCTACAATTAAGTAAAATTTTTTGCCTGGTAATTTCGTCCAACTATACTAGTTCATACAAATGTTTTTGAATTTACCATTTTTAATAATTATAGGTGCACCCAATAATCATATCAGCTGTTGAAAATACCCTATGTCGGCTTTGTTCGTATCAGGTTGAAAAATGTAGTGAACAAGCAGCAGATACAGCTGTACAAGTTTCAGTGTAGAGGTATGTACGTACATACTTGAACGTCATACAGTGGTCTCATAATATCCTAAACACATACACTGTATGTTTATGTATACAGATTTTTGTTTCACACTATTCCATTTAGATCACAAATAATTATTGTTGAAGAAAATATTTCTTCCAGTTTATCATATCAAATTGGTTTGAGAATAATAGTTAATTTAATCCAAAACAGCCAAGCTGTAAAAAAAGTGTGCGGCCCTTAAAACGGCTATGGTGAAAAAAGATAAATTCACCTGAATTGTCGTTATTAAAATTTTTACCATTAACCTACCATCGCAGCCATTTCTTGGCCGCCACCTTGGATTTCACATCTTTTTTCACCATAGCCTTTCTGAGGGCCGCACACTTTTTTTACAGCTTGGCTGTTTTGGATTAAATTTCACTTCTTTTTGTATTTGTATACCCCAAAACCGGCCTATGGCTGGCTTTGGGCCTTTTTTAACCTATTTTTTTTCTTTACCACAGGAAGAAGAAAAGATGAAGCAGATGTTAAATACTTTAAATATTTCTGAATTTATCAGTAAATGTACAAATTATATATATAATACATATATTTATTACAGAACTCTCTGCATGGTGGTTTCTTTGTAACGTAACACTCTACAAGGTGACTTCTTCTAGCTGATCTCTCTACAGGGTGAATTGTTTGCAGCAGAACTATCTACAAGGTAACTCTTCTTCTAGCTGATCTCTCTACAGGGTGATTTGTTTGTAGCTGAACTATCTACAAGGTAACTTCTTCTAGCTACAGGGTGATTTGTTTGTAGCTGAATTCTGTACAGGTGATTTGTTTGCAGCTGAGCTCTTTACAGAACGATTTCTTTGTAGCTGAACTCTCTACAAGGTAACTTCTTCTAGCTGATCTTTCTACAGGGTAATTTATTTGTAGCTGAATTCTCTACAGGGTGGTTTGTTTGCAGCTGAACTCTCTACATGGTGGTTTCTTTGTAACTGAAATCTCTACAAGGCGAATTCTTCTAGCTGATCTTTTTACAGGGTGATTTGTTTGTAGCTGAATTTTCTACAGGGTGACTTGTTTGCAGCTGAACTCTCTACATGGTGGTTTCTTTGTAGCTGAAATCTCTACAAGGTGAATTCTTCTAGCTGATCTTTCTACAGGGTGATTTGTTTGTAGCTGAACTTTCTACAAGGAAACTTCTTCTAACTGACCTCTGTACAGGGTGAATTGTTTGTAGCTGAACTGTCTACAAGGTAACTTCTTCTAGCTGATCTCTCTTGGGTGATTTGTTTGTAGCTGAATTCTGTACAGTTGATATGTTTGCAGCTGAGTTCTTTACAGAATGGTTTCTTTGTAGCTGAACTCTCTACAAGGTAACTTCTAGCTGATCTTTCTACTGGGTGATTTGTTTGTAGCTGAATTTTCTACAGGGTGACTTGTTTGCAGCTGAACTCTCTACATGGTGGTTTCTTTGTAGCTGAAATCTCTACAAGGTGAATTATCCTATTTTATTGTCTAGTAGCTCCTGGAGTCTCCTTTAGTAAAAGTTGGCAGTCAAGAAGTACACAGGATGATCCCAGGCATCGCAGCTTAGCATTTGCTAGGTAATGAATCCAATTATATAAACAAGGTTGTCCTTTGCCCTACCCTTAAAATGTCTGACCTAGTGTTCGGATGATGGTTTTGTACTGCAGCTGGTGGCAAGGTACCTGCATACAGCATCAAAGCAAGACCAGGAACTATGCATGTCCACAATCTACAGCCTCCTGATCTTACTAGACCAGTCACAGTTAAATTAATTGGAGGCCCACTACTTGCTTAGGAATCAAAATCGACATGGGGTGACTGCTAACTTCTATAGCTCATCCTTCAATTTCAAAAAAAAAAAAAAGGAAAGTAGAGAGTTTTACTTTGCAACATATAGCCAGAAAGACAATTACTGTATCCTGCATGAGGTTGGCACCCACCCTAAACCCTTAAAGAGGCTAAGCATACAGCAATGGCAGATGTCCTCATGTGGCACTTTGTGGAAGGTGGAACAGTATATTTATCACTGCTGTTGGATTGGGCATGTTTAAGTGTAACTTGTAGATGTAGCTTATGTAAATACAGCTTTTCAATGCCCAACTTCACTGGACATCCCACAAAAGTCACCTGTCCATTGCAGTGAATAAGCTTATTTTATTGATTATGGCAGGGTTAGGATCTGGAAAGGTGACACAATTAGTACATGGTTGCAGCAATAAATGTTCTCACTATCATTCTGCTCTGGCCCACAAAGGGTAGAACTACTTTTAAACAGGTAAATTCATGTTTTCATTTATAGGTGTCAACAGCTCTGGGAAGAGATATGCGATAGCGCTGTGCGTGTGTATGTATGTAGGATTAATGCATATGGGATGTGAATACATTGCATTGGGGTTACGTTAGTTCTGATAATAGAGCACAGTCTAAATGCAATTGTCCAATTGCTTTGATGGGTGAATGGGCTGAGGCCATGGTATATTTGGTGGCATGTAATTGCTAGTCTTCGCTTGTGTGAGTAAGTTGGCATACCACCAAATATACCATCCAGAGCCTTATCATAGATGTTGGGGTATGCATTTACCATGACCCAATCTTGGAGGGTCACATGATCTCACGTGACAAATTAAGGGACAGGTCTCAAGGCTACACCGTTCCAGCCCATTCTCCCAATCTCGATATCTTATTGTGTATGGTCATTGTTACACACTGGTATACAGAGATACACCTGGGAACAAGTTAATACAAGTTTAATCGAAGGTTAAACAGTGTTAACTTGAAGGTGGCCATAGCAACATTAGTCTATGAGACTAAGGTTAAGCACTATGCAGACAAGGTGTCAGTAAACAACTAACAATAGGGTTAGCTTGATCACTATGCATTGTGGTATGTGTTAGAAGGTATCAACAACAGGTTTGAGGTGGTACCATATGTAGCAGCTAGCCTGTTCTACATCATTCTATGCTATAGCTGGGCAGCAGTGGCAGCTAAAGAGCAGCAGTATCACCAATTCTTTACAGTACTGGAAAAGTTTTATCCCACCCAAAGGTCCCTCCCCTTCTCTTTCTTCCACTAACTCATAGTATCAAACTATGGTTAGTGTGGCATGGGTTGCGCTGTAGCATATCAGCTAGGAGGGACCATATAGGACATCTGGTGTGGGTAAGTTGGCATACCACCAAATATACTAGCCAGAGCCTTATCATAGGTGTTGGGGTAGACATTTACCATGACCCAATCTTGGAGGGTTACGTGATCTCACGTGACAAATTAAGGGCCAGGCTTCAAGGCTACAGTGCTCCAGCCCATTCTCCCAATCTCGATATCTTATTGTGTATGGTCATTGTTACACACTGGTATACAGAGGTACACCTGGGAACAAGTTAGTAGTAGTGTACTGGGTTTGTTGACAGTGTTGAATAAACAATTTGTGTGAGATCATTATTGACTGTTATTGTATGATACCACAAAGCAATAGCAAATTAGAAGATCTGCATGGGTGGATGCTTTCCAAGAAACTTAGGCTACTGTATTTGAAATTGAATATGAGGGTATTTTCATGGTTATGGAATTTTTATTAAAATCATGTTATCTGAAATTAAATCTGGGGGTATATTTGCTGGCTAATTTGCATACCATTTTGAAAGTAAACTGGTTTAGAATCTTTCACAAAATTCTGAGAGGACATTTTTGATAGTTAAGCATGCTAAAATAATTTGGGTTCTCAGATATTGAATAGCCATCACTATAATCATGTCAGAAGGAATTTTTTGTTAATTGTATAGCTATGTGCTCTAGGTGATTTAATAAGATTAAATGATCTGATACTGAACCTGAGAGCATTAATTTTTAAGGTTGCGTTTGCAAATTTCAACCTGAGAAATGTATTAAACACTTCGCGATTAAATCTATATAATTATGAGCAATTTTGATATTTTTTGTGTGCCATTTTAAAACAAGCTTCTAAGTATAGTGTAGTAGTCCTCACAATTTTAGGGAGTGAGTCTGAGATTTATATCAAAGGTTCCCTCTAACAGCCCCTAAAATAAAATAAATCTTTTATTAGTGCAAACCCCACCTCAATTGATGGTTCCTATCAAGAGATATTAGTAAAAGAAGTTGATAGATTGGTGATTGTTGAATACGAAATTTGCAGGGATTTTTCCTGTACATTGTATGGCACCAAGCACAATATCATCAGTCTCATAAATTTGAATGTGAAACTCCTATTGACAATTAATTTTCACCACAGAACTACTTAATGTAGTAAAATGTATGAGCTAGGTAAACCTCTCAAGAATGATCACTCCTCTGTAGAATGACCAAATGTAACACTTTTGAATTTGCTAAGAATAGCATGTTCTGTGCAGAGTTAATAATACACACGTATACCAGATATATTCAAAGATAATTAACAAGTGATATTGTATAACAGAGTGAACTTTGGCATCACAGGTCACAGCTAACAACTACTTTATAAAACATGACAATCATATTGCAACATATACAATCAGTAACGTTCAATATTATTGTAAGATAGCATTTTTTGGATGCCACTTTCCACATAAAAGTATGGAGGATGGTAATTATTATATAACAAGTGCATGAAAAAATTTGGAATTTTCAACTAGAGTAGGGACCATAACACATCGATAAGTAGGGATATATTTATTGTTTTACTGTGACTTAATATCATAGACTACTTCAACTTGTTTTAGTACTTTTTATCGATGTGCTATGGTCCCTACTCTAGTTGAAAATTCCAAACTTTTTCGTGCACTAGTTTGTTAACTTTTTTTCTAAATAATTCTATTATGACTGGTGAACGCACGCATACCGCATCTGAAATAGCGCCGCACGCCCCAGCTATATCAATTATCATCTGAAAAGTGACAGTATCCATTACACTTGATTGTCAGCTATGTTCAACCCATTACACAGCATTTCAAATCAAGATTTTTCCGGAAACACCGCTACAATCTACACATACCAAAAGAAATGGTGCCGCGCCCCAATTTTATTAATTATTGTCTGAAAAGTGAAGTATCCATTACGCTTCGCTGTTGGCTATGTTCAACCTGTTACACAGCAGTACGAATCAAGAACTGTTTGAAAAGCACCTCTCACTACTGGACATACTGCCCATGAAAATTCAATGAACAAAAATGTTCAACCTGTGAAAAGTAAAGTTTTCATTGGGTAGTCCCAATGAAATTTTATTTTCATAGCATTTTAATTGGGAAAAATTAATGAAAGACCAATGAAAACCTAATGAAAAATTACCACTGAAAACTCTGTGAAACGTTTTTCATGTTTCATCGGGTTTTCATTGTTTTTTCATTAATTTGCCCAATTAAAATGCTATGAAAATAAAATTTCATTGGGACCACCCAATGAAAATTTTACTTTTTACAGGTTGAACAATTTTTTTCATTGGACTTTCATAAACAAAATGTCCAGTAGTGTCTGCAATCAAAATAGCCACTATAAAAAATACAGACGATTTCCATTTAGAAGGAAAGCCATCACGTGCTCGTGCCAAATCGACACCTTTCCCTGTCACAAAGATGAATGGGACACAAAGGAGGACAGTGGTAAGTCCATGAATAATGCATTGTACATTCTGCAGTATGCCAAAAGGTACCTGTTGGGCCAAAGCGACGTCGAACAGTGAAAATATCAAGCCCGTAGCCTTAGCCGTTATTGAGTTATGCTTGTCTGAAGGCATTAGTCAGTTACTTACTTACTTAGTCAGTAGAAAATTCCGTCGAATAAAAATGTTTTAAAATTCTGTAGCAACTCGTTGAAAGCGTTTCGGGTCGACCTAAAAGCTTGTTTGGGCTTAGTTTTACCTCACCAATACTGCCTCATCATTTTCAGGGAAAATTGAGGCTGGTTTTTGGATGATGTTATTTCATGGGCCACGCCTACTCCTTTGTGGTCCCTACTATACAGTTACTATCGTACTGTATGATTATGATGACATCACTACATAATCAAGAGCAATAATAAACTGCCCCTGACCAAAAATACAGCCATTGCAGCCACAAAAAATAGACAATAACAGCAGTAGGTACATCAATATTAACTCCACAGGTAGTTCTGAAGCCTTTTAAGCTTTATATACATGCCAAACAGTGTTTTCTCAGAAGTTATCCACGATATTAGCTACATGCATATGCTATAAAACAATTCTGTCCAACACAATACATTGCTCACTTTCAAACTACGCTTAGATTGATGCTGATGGATGCCTTGAACACCAGGGTGGTTGAAATGTAAGATTCTGAACCGTCCTAGGCAGTGGTATACCTTTTTACAAGGCGTATTTTTGTCGTGAACCACCAGAAAATGTCTTTTAAACAAAACAACTGATGGCAGAGTTGAAATCAGCATATTTACTTCCCCCAGGATCACTTCTTTCAAGTCAGACCGGCCACATAAACCGCTCACAGAAAACTTGACAACTTTTGACTATAAGTATAACTGGTACCATAAACTCTCGTAGAATTTGCGTATGATCAGCACAGTTGAATTAGTTGTTATGATCAGCATTATTGTTGTATCAGTTGTGCCCAGCACACATGCCTTTTGTGCTTGGGGTGGTAGGCAGGAAAAAATGAATACGGTTATTTTTGTGTGGGCTCCCAATGGGGAATTTTATTTCTCCAACTTTGATTTCTCGTATTATACTGCATGAAATTGAAGTGCATTATAAAGTACAAAGCTTTGGTTACAACATACTATACAAGTTGAAGATGTGTAATTTGTAGTGTTGTTTTAGTTCTAAGGAACTAGAACTAAATCTAGTTTTAGTACAGCAATTTAATTCTAGTTCTAGTACACTAGAACTAAACTAAAATTGTGGTCTATTTTAGTTCTAAAACTAAAACTAAACTAAAATTCTGTCAAGTTTTGGTTCAAAAACTAGAACTAAACCAAAACCTTTAAAACTTTTAGTTCAAGAACTAGAGCTAACTAAAAGGTTTCTCAAGCAATCCTACATAAAAGGGTGTTGTACACTATAACCACTTAACACTTTTCTTTGAAGATGGTGATGCCTGAAAATTCCTGCAAATGCCTGCAAATGCTACCATAAACATTGTCAGAGCAGGTTGGACATGCACACATGAGTGCATACATTTTGTATTGAAAGTTTAACCAAGCGTCCACGAAAGTTTTCACAAATACCATTTGAGAGTGCACTTCAAGTTTAGTCTATTCAGCTGGTCAACCCCATTCAACCCCACTACTCCAGGCTCGTAAATTTCTCTTGAAATCTACAGGATCATGTGCGTATGCATTCGCTGGGTGGAATCCATGTGTAATACTATAGGAACGCCTTATGTACGTGTATTTAAACACAATGATTGTCGAAGAAAGCAACACTGCTTGAAGGTTCTTAGTTTACTAATTTGTTAAGCTGCTTTACTGTAGTTGTGCCCAGTTATACTGATAGTAAAATGTCAGTAACTTTAAGTATATGGAACATAATTGTTTTACTAAGTTTTAAACTCTCAGTAAACATCAGTGAATGCAGGTTTACTGAAAAGCTACTAAAATTCCAAACAATTAACTGTTCCATATACTGGGGATATACCACTGTAGTAAACTAAGAAACTTCAAGCAGTGCAATGTGCATGTAACAAAGCCTCTCAGAGTATTGAAAAAGAAGAGCGGACGCCGCTAGTTTGGCCTTACAGAGAATCGAAAAGAGAATTAGAAACTCACACACCCGCCTTGCAATAAGAATTTGCTGTTCATCTTAAGAAGCACAAGGTAACATGATGTGGATATTGCTAAACATTTCTTCTATCACTTACTCCTTGTCATATATAAGAATTACGCAATTAACAGAAATAAATTTCAGAAGTGCTTGTATCGTGTCCAACCTCCTCTGAAACATTGCTATTCAGCATTAATTCTGCCTATTTAGGTTATTTAAGCTCATTTCTATTAGAGCATTTGTTCATTTATGCACAATGGTAAGTGGAAATAGTGCTGAACATCAAAACACCAAATCTAAAGTTTCTGTAAGTTTAGGGGGTGCTACCAAGGTTAGTATATGTGAAGATATCTAACACTAAAACTAACACTAACTAAAATGAAACTAATACTAACTAAATTACAGAAATATGGGGTACCAGAACTAAAACTTTAGTGGAATTGGGGTACTAGAACTAAAACTATGGTAGAATTGGGATACTAGAACTAAAACTAACTAAAACTATGACAGAATTGGAGTACTAGAACTAGAACTAAACTAAAATGAATTTGCTGTACTAAAACAACACTAGTAATTTGATTAGCAAAAATATGCGTGAAATTTCGATAGGTTGAAAATCTCTCATATCTAATATGTAAGTATGAATCGAGCAACTACTGTACCAAGTTTGGTGCTTTTATCAAAAAGTGAACAATTTTTCAGTTTGCTTAGCCGCTATGCTGTAGTATACAGTCGATTGCAGAATTGTTGAAAATCCTCTTCCCATGCCGTAAACATTTTGTGGGCTGGAAAACTATTTGTAGTGACACCGGATCAGCCGGACTGAGGAAAAAGATTAGTGTGGTTCAATTACTGTTGAATCCGTGGCAAAGACAACAAATTTACTCACAAGGAGCACTCACAGTAAGGCAATTATTTTTCAGGAGTTCTGCAATCGACTGTAGCTACTTATTGATCACTGGTCGCTCACCTCCATCTGACTCATTACGTAAGCTTTTTATCCTTCCTGCTCGATGGGGTGGTCTTGGCTTACCCAAACTATCCTCTATCTGTGACAGTGAGTTTGCTGCTTTCCGTAACATTTGTGAGCCCCTTTGTGACTTTATTTGTACCCCATCTCTTTCCTTTGCTGAGGTTTCTTCCTCCCTATTGAACAAGAAATCTTAGATTCGCAAGTCAAAGGCTGAGGGATATTCTGCTCTGTCTTTGTGTGAGAATTAATTTTGAGCCATCATTACAGTTTGCTGTGGACCTTGCTTCAGTTAAGGGGGCCTCTAGTTGGTTAGCTGCCCTTCCTCTGCAGGAGTGTGGATTTACCCTGCACAAATCTACCTTTCAAGATTCCCTTGCATTGCATTACGGTTGGTCTCCTTTTAGGGCTCTTTCTCTTTGTGCTTGTGGTTCCTTTTTCTCCATAGAGCACGTGCTGTCATGTCCAAAGAGTGGACTCCCTTCTTTGAAACACAATAATATCAGGGACCTTACAGCTTCTCTATTGACTGAAGTTTATTCTCAGGTCATAGTTGAACCTGAGCTGCAACCTGTCTCAAATCCAGATGAGTACCCACTCGCTACTTTGAATACTCAAGATGGCGCTCGTCTGGATATTGCGATGAATGGTTTTTGGGGTGGTCAATCAGAGAAATGCTTTGTCGATGTTGGAGTTTTCAATCCTTATGCTGCCTCAAATAAGTGCTCTTCATTGTCTGCTGCCTATAAAAAGCATGAGAACATCAAACGGCATGCTTAAGGCCAACGTATCCGAGAAGTTGAACATGCCTCATTCTCTCCCTTGATTTTTTCTGCTACTGGAGGTCTGACTCATAAAGCAACTATCTTTTACAAACGTCTGGCTTCTTTTTTGTCCAATAAGTGGGGGGGATAATTACTCGGTTACTCTAGGTTGGCTCCGTTGCTGTCTTTCCTTTTCTTTGCTGCGTTCTGCTCAAGGTTCTGCTATTGCTTGCATCCATGATGCTCGGTCATCATCAGGTCAATTTGACAGAACTCCACCTCCAATGGATCTAGTTAGGGTGGAGTCACGTTTAATGAACTGATTTTACTTAAAGTTTTGTTAACTGTAGCTACTTGATTGTTGTCAATACAATTTTATACTTGGAAGCATTAAAAAAAACTTATTGATCTTACCGCTGAAACGTTGTTGTGGTGACAATCGTTTTCTCGAGTCAGTGAGTCCTGTTTTAATTATCCTCGTAAAACCCCCCATTCAGGCAATTGCAAATAACGTACGTCATCGTGTTTCCCAGGCCAACTTCTGTTTCACGTTCTGTTCCATGGCAAGTTCCTCTTTTTGCGAAAGGAGGAGCGCTAGGCCCCGTCCTTGCGGTTACACATTGTGACGTAAGTTATCGCCTACATAAGATCATTGCTCAACATCAGAGCGAAGTTTTGAATATGCTACGAGTTGATATGCTAGTAATTGCGTTGTGTCTTGGTGTCTTAATGCTCCAAGGCGTATCTGGTAAGTTATAGCTAAGCTTAAGTTTAATTTGTTAGATAGTAAATGTTCGGTCACGATAGGCCAGTCTTGTAACGACCACACTACGTGCGATGAGTGTTTACGATCATCACCACAATGTATCTGGTGTGACAACTTGGTGAGTGATTATTGCTCCAAACGATGTTGCACTAACAACTACTCCCCCTCCACAGGAATACCGGAACGATAGCTGTTTCGAACGAGACAACAACGCCAGCCGTCTAATGTGCGGAGCGGAAAATGTCGTTGATGTTGTGGGCAACTTAAGTATCACCAAGGTGAGAACAATTGGAGGGATATGACTAGATGATTATAATTATTGTGTACCTGTAGAGCAGCTCAGGTATTTCCGACCACCATGTACTTTCGGACGCAATATTTCCTAGAGGAGCTACAAGATTCGATCAATTATTACACTATTATGAAGACCTATGACTATAACCTCCATAGTCTATATAAAATATAAAAGGATTCCATTATATCGTGTGGCTGCAGTGACCTCGGAAAGCCACTGTCCAAAAACGTCGATGCTCGGACAACGACATGTGCGCTCGGACCCCACCCTCTACACCCTTCCCATGCAACTTCAAAAGTTATTGTGTGGTAGTGATTGATAGAGCTAACCTTGAGCTACCCCACGATATAAGCAGATTAGATTGTTATTAACTGGTATTGTAGATAGCCGGTTTTTCCCAGAGGTGGTAACTTGATCAAACGTCGGACGCAAAAAATCATTTTATTTTCGGACTTTTCATTTATTTGTTGGTATTTTATGACTTTCAGTAAAGCACTAGCTTAAAAGGTTTAAATGCAGCAATTTAAACACAGGTATAGGGTGTTTTTCGTCAATTCTAGGTGGAAGAAGACAATTAGCAAGCTACATATAGCTGTATTATAGTACGTCTATACAAATTAGCTAAATAAGGCTACTTCTCTACTCATTTGACATTTTTGATATTAAAGTCAATTTCAGGTAGTGGAGGTCAGCAGTAAACTGCAACAGTGTGTGAAGCATATATGACTGTTCTATTAGAGTAGTTTATATTTTGAGCACATTTCGCTGGTTTAAATTTTACAGGTTTTCGTGTTTGCATGACCCAACATCTATGACTTGTTCCAGAACAGATTCTAGAAAAATACAGGAGCTTACAACACGAAAGTTAACAAGTGAAATTCACTCAACCAATAAACTACTCTAATAGAACAGTCATATATATATGCGGTAGCGAGTTTTGCACACTGTTGCAGCTTATTTCTGACCTCCACTATCTAAAATTGATTTTAATAATATCAAAAATGTAAAATGAGTATGAGGAGTGGCCTTATTCAGCTAATTTGTATAGACGTACTATACTACAGCTATATGTAGCTTGGCTTCTTCCGCCTAGAATTGACGAAAAACACCCTATACCTGTGTTTAAATTGCTGCATTTAAAACCTTTTAAGCTAGTGCTTTACTGAAAGTCATAAAATACCAAAATTATCGCAAATAAATGAAAAATCCGAAAATAAAATGATTTTTTGCGTCCGACGTTTGATCAAGTTACCACCTCTGGGAAAAACCGGCTATCTACAATACCAGTTAATAAAAATCTAACCTGCTTATATCATGGGGTAGCTCAAGGTTAGCTCTATCAATCACTACCACACAATAGCTTTTGAAGTTACATGGGAAGGGTGTAGTAGAGGGTGGGGTCCGAGCGCACATGTCGTTGTCCGAGCATCGACGTTTTTGGACAGTGGCTTTCCGAGGTCACTGCAGCCACACGATATAATGGAATCCTTTTATATTTTATATAGACTATGGAGGTTATAGTCATAGGTCTTCATAATAGTGTAATAATTGATCGAGTCCTGTTGCTCCTCTAGGAAATATTGTGTCCGAAAGTACATGGTGGTCGGAAATACCTGAGCTGCTCTATGCATGCAGTAGCTAGCTACTGTATAGCTAACTGAATTAAGTCATAGCAAATCATAAAAGTGACGCAGTTCATTATATTATTATTTACTATCAACTTTTCACAAGAAATGACTGAATAATGTAATCACATTCGTTTCATAACAATATTCCATTTCCATTACATTTCTATTTTACATTTCCTTCCTTTACAACATCACATTTTGTTTATCTAGATAGCCAATGGAATAGTCAACTGAAGTTTCAGCCCTACTTCTTTAGGTTGTTCTTTTTTTAGGCCTAACCCTATTTGGTGATTATTATTTTCTCATCCACTGCCCGCATCCTACTTAAGCAACTGCATGGTAAGCCATTATATATTCTGTGCATGCTCAGAAGATCACGTGATACCAAACCGTCATAATTTGCAATGAAACATGTGGAGTTTTTAAAATTAACACTACAGTGCACTATGCATCGCCAGGAGAACTGTTGTTTTCCTTGGAAAATTACTACAGTGAGTTCTATTTTCGACTGTTTTTCAACAGTCAACTGAAATCCTGCTACGATGAGGTTGATAGAGCATGATTGCAACTAAAAACCTAAGTAAATTGTGCGAGAAAAGAAAGACAGTTTGGACAAGGTCTATACATCAGTGTATTAATATTATAATGGCCTAATGGTAATGCCCTCCTGCCCGCATCATAATAATTGGATGAGAAAATAATAATCACCAAATAGAGGCCTTACAGCCAAGATGTTTTTGTATTGGGATATAGTTAATTTCTTCTTAAAAGCAACTGTTAGTTCATAATAAGCATACATAATAACATAGTTTTATTTAGCTATACACCAAGATCATTGTACCATAGGCATGCTGGGTGAAAACTACTGTAGCTTTATTATTATTGTGTCAACTTTGTCAGCGAAGACTTTACACCAAGTTTGGGGAATATTTATGCCATTACAATTAATTGATTTGGTTCTTAAAGATGTAATTTCTTTAGGTAGGTTATTCCAGATGTTACAGGCATTAGGCCTGAGCGAGTCCTGAGCGAGTCCTGATAAGTGCAAATGGAACTAAAATATTATTCGCTTGTGGTATTAAAAGAAGTGATATCACTGTGTAGGACATGTGTCAACTTGTTACTAAATCAAGAAGTAAGCATGAAACTGAGCCAATTATGCATATAATGCTATGCATAATAAGTTGGTACAAGCATTAAGAATAATCACCAGCATAATAGGTAGAACATATATTTGACATAGCTGATAGAGGAGCTGCAAGCCTGCACATTAATTAATTAAGGCACAGGAATCTCAGATATAATCTCTTGTTCGGTACATAAATTCACACCACTCTATAACAGTCACCACGATAATTAATCATATTCACAGCTGATCATTGCCTAAACTATGGATTCGCATCTTCTTAACTCACAAAGAGCATACTGGCAGCCAAGCATATGAAGTCCGCATGCATCCTTTGTAAGACTATTAATACTCATTTTGTGTGCAGCGAGTATGACTGGCCCACAATCTTTGCTGCCAGTATAATGATTGGTCATGAAGCCTCACAACACTTCCGTAACACCTGAAACACATGTAGTTTATATGAACCACTAATTGGTCTACTAACCTCATCCAACCTCCGGATGACCAGTTGCATGCTGCTTGTATATCCTGTTACCACTGGATCAATTCATTGTTGCTAACATGTAACTGAGCCTGCGAAAACAGGGCATGTTGGCACATGATTTTTCCCACTTTCTCAAATTTCGTTGACTCATGCCAGTATGCTATGACAATGTAAATTTTAGTCCCTAGTGAGCATTTAATTGGCTTTATGATGCAAGTTACAGAATGAAAATATACTGTTCCAGAACTGAGATATGACCTGTAATGTGACAGGGTGTAGTTTGTGCCCACATGCCCTGTTTTCACCGGCCCGGTCACATATTGTTTAATGCTCATTTTTTGTTTACTTGGAAAATAATTGTACCGTATACTGGGCTTTACATTGCTTCTGTAATCTCCTGCAAAGTAAGATGAAAAACTAATATAGATTTATGGAAGCGAACTAATTGGCTTAGATCGAACTAATCAGACTAATATCTGGAAATCAAAGATCAAAGCATACTGTGCATGCCATGTTCTAAGAGTTATTATAGTGCAGATATTCTGTACCAGCCAGGAGTGAGATGTGACCAGCTATGTGATCAGTAATAGTTTGTAATATTTGGAACTGAGGAAGGATCATTATGCCGATTAGTTTGGTTAGTTCATTAGTTCTTTAATGCCGTCGTTACTCCACCACTACAGCATAAAAGAGAATGTCTACCACCCAAAATGCCAGCAGCTAAGCCACACCTTGGCAAGATACCAAAGGTTCCATCAGCATATGCTCTTCATACACTTCTGAGCAATGAGGACAGACTTATTGCAAAATGCAAGACTTCTACTCCATGGTAAGGGTTGGGGTTGGTCTGAAGACATTTTTGGGCTTGGCTGTGCCTAACCAATACTGGCAAGTTGTCATGAAGGGAAATTGAGGCTGGTTTTAGGATGAGGACTAATCTATCTGGAGGCTCATTCAATTGCTTTACATTGCTTCTGTAGTCTCCTGCAAAGTAAAACGACACACCAGTCACTTTCTACCCATACCTTCTTATTACATATCACACCTTTATATAACTCTGAAGTTTCATGCTGATTTGTGTGAACAACCTAGTGCAAAGCCACTTCAGTTTGAACCTTTGTAGAACAGTTCTACGCTTTTCTTTTGCTGATAATTTTGTCAATTCCATATTTATCTGGAACCCTTTTGATGTATTGACAATTTCTGTTAATCATTTTAAGCTAAATCCGAAATGTTTTGTTTGTTTTTTAATTCTCTGTAAGTTTAATCTTATTGGTTGTGTGTGCATTACTTTGTTTTTGTAACTGTTTGTTTGGTATAGCTGTATGTTGTGTGTAATTTTGTGGGGAAGCACCCTGTACAGACTTGCCTTTTATGTGACCCCTGTCATTGACAAAAATTGATAATAAATAACAACATAGAAAGTAGTGAAATACACACTTGTGGACTACAACATTGGCCGACAACCCCATCAAACCCAAATTGCAAAAATTTGAAGCATACTATTGTAGAGTAACACTTACCCGATACCTATACCAAATTTTGATGGTCTGTCAAGTGGTGCATCATTTTGAAATTATGTAGTGAGGAAGGAGACTATGTGGCTAGTCAGGGCACGCTCCATATAACAGTAATCACGCAATGGTACAAGCAAATGAAAACCATGAATAGCATTAGTTGCATCAATAACTGTAGCTGGGGAGTCTGACAGAGCTTGTTTGTTAGTCCACTGAAATTATTTGTTATATTCGTGCAACAATGCTGTCCTATTAAGCTTCCCTAAAGGGTTCAGCATCACCTAACGGAGATGTGTCACACACAAGTCTCTGTCTTCATCTGGTACACATAAGTGATGTTTAACTAGTAGCAGAGTTTTAGGAGCATTCTAAATGGAGACATTAGCATCTAGTACAAGAATGTAACAATAAAATACTTGTTAATATGTATTTTTTCTCTCCAAACCACTGACTGATAGCATTACAGGATGACCTTCAGAAATCTCGTCTGAATTTAGGTGCCAAATAGTGAAATAAAATTCTGTGTTGCATGGGCTGCATAATCATCAATATTTTTTTGTATCCAAGCAATCCTTAGAATGCTGAACATGGCATGAAAGTAATGCTAGCTAAGAATCTGATATAACAAAAAAAATTGAAATTGTCCCTATAGCAGACATTTTGGACCAAGACTTTTGGTGGGAGGTTTCCACTACTATGTCATAGAGTTTTAAAGACTTCAATGTAGCACTTAACATGGAATAGAACAACAAGTATGTACTACTATACAAAGCAGTTTCAAAGTCCTGTCCCCTTTTAACATAGGATTTAGCAACAACACTGAAATTTTGCATTATTTTTAAACTAACATTGCATATTAAACTTAGGCAGAAGTCACAGAGCTGAAGACATCTTAATAAATATTTGCAGATAGTCACTACCATCAAGAGTTAATAACAATAATAAGTATAAAACTTCATATGTGACCAAATTTTGCCATTTGGGCAAAATTTGTGGGAAAACTCAATTGAAATTTTCAGAGATTTTTTTTTAATTAAGTTTTTTGTATGTTCTTTGATAAAGCAACCATTCAGCCTTCTTGCTAAGAAGTTTAACACTCAAAGCTTCTGTTTTCAAGGAGATATGCTCAATTACATTAGACCATGTAATAGTTTCACATTGTGTGGGACAGCAATTAACTTAAAACTTGTGAATTGGGTGATTTATTCATCCCTAAAACCAAACATTCAAGACTATAATGCATGTGATTTAATCAAACAGAAGCACAAAGAACATATGATTAAACTCTCAAGGATCTCTTTTTGTCCATTTTAATTGTAGGAATGGAAATCTTTGTAAACAAAGTAATTTGTCATCATTTATCATACCTAATCACTATAGAGTAGTATAAACTGAAAATGAAAAGTTATTTTGTTTTGTATTAGACAGTACAGTAAATCAACCATATCTTTGGAATGCTTCATTGTATCATAACCAAATTTTAACACAAGGTAAATAAATACTCAGTACTCCATTCTAGCAATAAAAAAGAAATTTGACCAATGTGCCAAGATGTATGGTTTACCAAAATAGGGTCACATATTATGATTCTTGTTACCATCACAGATAAATTAATTAAAACAGGCAAAGTAGTATGACTATTCCAGCAGTTTAACTACACCATACACTATGAAAGGCCTACTAGCCAAACACTACATATATTTTCAGGAATTTTAGGGGAAATAAGGAGGATAACCCCCCATATGATTTTGTACCTTCTGAAAACACTGTCTCACCTCCTGCTAAAACAATACATGATAAAGGATTATGTATACTCTATGTACATGAGCTCTAAAGTAGTATTCATAGAACTAGGTAACCACAGAAGTGTTACTTATCACAAGTAAGTAGCTATTGTGATAACCAGTGATGCAAAGCAGAAGTGTAGGTTTTAGGTTTTACCTGGAAATTCTATGTTTTGAAACCATTTCAAAATGAAGCCATCCTGCTATTGAAGCCATTGCTATACATCCTGCTACAAAAATTCATGTATTGCATCTTGCGATTTTACTAAATGGTTGCTCCATATACTAAAGCCCTTTGCAGAGGTGTAGGAAGATTATTGTTAATGAAGCAGGGGTCTAAAGTGGAAAGTGGACTCACTGCCCACCAGATGCTGACAACACTTTTAGATTTGCATGGCTCAAAATCAGTGGAAATTACACAATTGTAGACAATGTACATACACACAGCACAGTAGCCACTTGCAAATACGAATGATATTGTATTACAATCTACACTTGTGCTGGTATAGTGTTTATGTGTCTCAGTATGTAACTATGAGGATGAAAGAATGGCTTTTGCCGAATCACCAAATTAATCAAGCAATCAATCGTCATTATAACAATATCATTTCATTTCCTAGTGTTAAATTCAATATAAAATACTTTAATGATTACAATATCACCAATTCTGTTCTGTGAATGCTTTTAAGCCTTCTGTGAGAAGGCTTAAAACCTGTAACAAACAGTTTGATTAACTCATGCTGTACCATCAAAATGAGAAAGGGTTGCATGCATATAAAATGTGAACTCAGTTGGCACTAACAAAAGTTCTTCCAACATTATTATCCATAGTCAATAGCTGTTAAGCAGTCAGCTATAGAGTTAACACAAACATCAGTGTATTGTTTCCTTGCAATTGAATGTATGTGGATTATCCAATTCCACTCCTGTTGCTGGAAAGATGTACCACAAACTCATGGGCTGGTGTAGGTAAGGAGTGCACATGGGAATAAAGCTTGACCAGGCAGTGGATGGTTGATGGTGGGAATGTCTAGATAGCTACATGAGTGAGCATTACTATAGCAGGGGCGGATTTAGGGTGGGGGCTAAGGGGGCTGTAGCCCCCCCTTTCCTTTCTAAGTTAGTGCTTGGCCAATAAAACCCTAAATCTTCTATGTGTATCAAAAGCAGACTTATTTCGGGAACTATGCATCACTACCAACACAAATAATGTCTATGTAACTATACCTATTGTTCAACTCTGTTCCAGGAGAATATAGCTTCCTTTTCCTTCAAAAACAAGTTTCGATTGTGGGTTGCATCTCCAGTTACAAAAGTTTTAATTGTGGGTTTTGTTTTATTCAGATGATTAGCAGTGTTTTCCACTATGGCTATAAGAGGTGATTAGTGTGGTTTTTGTATATTATATGCTTCAAAAGTGTTAATTGGGTTAGATTTATCAGCTTCAGTATAATATATTATGTAGCTAGCTACCAACTCAGCCATTTAGCAAACCGTATAGTCTTTTGGTAATTTGCAGTTTCATAAGACAGCTAGCTATAGCATATTCACCCACTTTTGTCTTTGAATATAAAATCTCTATCAGTTACCTTCTGATATGACACCATGCTGTTGGTTATGGTGCTGGCATTTGTAGCTAGCCTATAGTTCAGTCTTCATAACCCGGCAGATATAATAAGTTGACTATCACAACAGCAAATCAGAAAGCCCATAAATGCAAATATAGTTGCACTTTGCTAAGGATTACCAAGGGACTAGCTAATAACTATTAGCATTCAGTACACATGGCTAACAAAGTGTCACTAGGTAATAATTGTGACATTCAACACCACTACTACTTAGCTATACATGTTTCTACCTCACAGATTTAGCTGATTAGAAGAGGAGCTGATGCATTATGGCATATACCTAGCTATATCTAAATGGTTGGTAGCTACAAATGAAAAGATTATCATGCATGCATGATAGCTATACTCCGCATATTGCAATCAGTCTTGATTTAATGGAAAAGTAAAATTTGAATGGTATATAATAAACTGAAATTCCATTATTTTCCACTGAAATACTGTTTAAAATACTCTCAGATTCACCTTTAGAGTTAAACATTTCCTGGGGGGGGCATGTCCCCAGACCCCCCTAGGTTGGCATGCTTCGCATACTAGTGTGCTTCACACACTAATGTAGTCACTATTCCAATTAACTAATTTGATCATGGATACTACATGATCTTACAACTACAGCCTTGTGAGAAGGATGGGTATCTTCTAATGTCTGGCTAGTTACCGTTGTCCCTTAGCCCCACCTTTCAAAAAATCCTAGATTCACCCCTGCTAGGAGGTACTATAAACCATTTCGTCCCACTAGTTTGTGATAAAAAATTGTGTGAGGCTGATTGTCACAACAAATTTTAATGAATAACGTGATAATTTTCTATCCCCCTTCTCTATAATCTATGGTCAAATCAATGAAAAAATAAATCCACGAGAAGCAAATTTGCTTGAGAGTTGATCTTATCAATGCAATATGCATTTAAAAATAGGTCATGGACGTGAAGAGAGAGCTATGTAGTTTTGTCTCCAAAAAAGTGCTCCTGTAGATTAGTGAAAAAATACTATTGTTACTAGTATACTAAAAATTATAAATTTAAAAATGAAGTAGGGATCCAAGCAATAAAAGTAGTGAAACAAGAGATGAATGATGGTATCTAGAGTTATTACAGCACAGCTCGGCGGGAAATCCCTACTTTGGCATGGCATAGCATTTATTTTGTGTTCAATTCCAAAGTAGGGATTTCCAACTGAGCTATGCTGTAATAACTACCATCGTTCATTCTCTTGTTTCACTACTTTTTATCGCTTGGATCCCTACTTCATTCTTAAATTTATAATTTTTAATATACTAGTTTGTTTAGTTTTTTGTTAAGGAGAAACTGGGTTACTACTGCTGACCCGGATGACCCACTGACCTGGATAGAAATCTGGGTCAGACCCAGATTAATTAAAGCCGAGGAGTGCAATAAGAGCTATGTTTTGGGTAGTCTCGAGCGAGTGAGACTACGTTTTGAGCATTCGATTCGTGTTGAGTAAACGAGTAGTTATGTGATAACTAAGTCGGTAAGTTTATAATTTAAAATCAGTCAGTGGGTTTGGTTCCACCATAGATAGTGGGTAGATAATCTATGGTTCCACGTTGCTACTACAGATAGCAACTGGGTGTGGCTTCGTGCATACCTATAGTATTCCATTTCCCAATATATTAAAGTGGATATGGCTCACAAAAGTACTTACCCTGCTCAGCGTTGAAACCGGGTCGGGTCATCCTGGTCAACCAGGTCACATTTTCTCTGGGTAATCTGGGTCCAACTCGGTTTACAATTTCGGGTAATTTGTCCTGGTCCACACATATTTCAGGAATTATTGGTCGAGCAAACTATGCCTTGGCATTTTTTCGAAGGAACTTTGGTCAGTGCACACAGGATGTTAAAATTAAATGCTACCAGACATACATCCGCTCCATCTGTGAATATGCTGCATTCATCTGGTCACCCCACTTACACACTAACATTCACCAAATTGAGATGATTTAAGGGAAGGCTGCCAGATTTGTATTTAGTGATTTTTCTCGATATTCCAGTGTTACAGCTATGCTAAATCAACTTGATTAGCAATCATTGGAGAGACGATGAGATGATTCGATTTTGGCTATGTTTCATAAAATTATTAATAAGTATGTAGATATCCCTTGTGATCATATTCTCCATAAAGTTCCCAGTATCACCCACAGTAGCAACAAGAAATTCCTACACTTACCCTCAAGAATTGATTCTTTCAACTATTCATTTTTTCCAAGGGCAATCCGATTATGGAATCATCTACCTGATCACCTTGTGGCACTAAGGATGATAATTATTATATAACACAATGACATCACTATACTATAAAGAGAAATTATAAATAGTTTCTGACCAAAATTACAATAACTGAAGCTGTTATAAAATGGATAAAAACAGCAATAAATACACCAGAATAATTATAACAACAGGTAAGTGTGAAGCCATGCAAGGCTGGTATCACTTTCCAGTCTCCACTTTTGAAAAGATTATGCTCAACCTTGAACATTATATTGCAATTCCGCGCAAGACAACAAACTGCTCACCTTCAAACTATACTTGCATCAATGCAGAGGGATGCCTTGAAGTGCCGGGTGATTGTAATGCTGAATTCTGAACAATGCTAGGTGGCGATTTACCTTCTAAAGCGAGGGGTCACCAACTCACGAAAAAGTGGTACGGATTTCAAAATCTTGAACAAATTTCTCAAGATTTCACGGGTTTCAAAAGATTTCGCAAAATCGAACGAGAGCTGCAAAATCTGATTTTAAATTACAGGTTGGTGTAGAGTGAAATCACCAAAAAGTAGTGAGAGAAAGAAACAGAAGTTCAGCTGGCATGTAAGAGCAAAGCCTCACGAAATTGAGAGGAATTGTGAAGCCATATAAAACCAGGAGTAAAGCCTTGGAATAACTATTAAATGAAACCTTACAAAACCAGGAGCAACTCGCAGCTGAAGCCCTATAAACCAGTAAAGTCCAATCATTCAGGGGAAATCCCGTGTGAAACCCCACAAAACCAGGAGCATTTCAGTGTATGCTTAAGTTGCTTTTGTAGTTGGTGTGTTGCTAAGTTTATGAAGTTTTGCTAGTTTATGTTGCTAAGTTTGCAGTTTGCTAAGTAAATCCATTCTTACTTTTGTGCAGGGGCAGTTTGCATGAATTCCCCAGGTTTTGTTTGGCTTCTTTCCCACAGCTCCTGGTTTTGTTTGGCTTCCACAACTCGCTTAATATAAATCGGCTTCTTTCCCACAACTCCTGGTTTTGTTTGGCTTCCACAACTCGCTTAGAAACGGAGCGGAACATCGGATTTCATTCTTAATTCGATTCTCTCCATGTTTTGTATGGCTTCTTTCTCACAGCTCCTGGTTTTGTGTGGCTTCCACAACTTGCTTGATACAAATCCGAGGCGGAGCGGAACATCGGATTTCATTCTTACGTTTGTGTAGGAGCAATCTGCATGGATTGTCCTGGTTTCGTGTGGCTTCTTTCCCACAGCTCCTGGTTTTGTTTGGCTTCCACAACTCGCTTAATACAAATTCGAAACGGAGCGGAACATCGGATTTTATCGATATACTTTGCATGGATTCTCTCCTGGTTTATCAGTGGCGGATCCAGGATGGGGCATTTGGGGCAAATGCCCCCCCCACCCCTTCAAGAAATTGCATACAAGATCGAGATACTCTAATAGAGCAGTCAATTACTCTAATAAAGCAGTCACAATGTTCATGAGGCAGTGTAGCTTACCTATGAAGCTATAAATAGGATTTTATTTTACATAACAGACGTGATATAGTTGGTAAGGATAACTAGCTATTATTGTCGTGACCTTTTTTTTTTTTTTTTTTTGTCTTCAACTGGTTCTCAGCAAGTTTTTTTGGTCTTCAACTGTTTTTCAGAAAGGTGCCCCCCCTCTTTCCAAACTCTGGATCCGCCCCTGTTTATGTGGCTTCTTTCCCACAACTCCTGGTTTTATTTGGCTTCCACAACTCGCTTAATAATATAAATCCGAAGCGGAGAGGAACATCGGATTTCATTCTCTCCTGGTTTGTGCGGCTTTTTTCCCACAGCTCCTGGTTTTGTGCGGCTTCCACAACTTGATTATACAAATCCGAAGCGGAGTGGAACATCGGATTTCATTCTTACTTTTGTGCAGGAGCAGTTGAGTGTAAGCTACGGTACCAGAACGAGTATAGAATCAGAATCACGATAACAACATAAGATTTCGTATTTCAGGCAGGATTTTACTGGAGGTGTACGAGATTTCGAAGCAGTTGGTGACCCCTCGTTCTAAAGGGCCATATTTTCGTCGTAATCCAACTTCAATCGTCCTCCAATCAAAAAACATATGGCAGAATCGAAATCAGCGTATAGGGTTTGCCCAGGAACGCTTTTTTCGTCGTCATCAGCCATAGATTCACGCAGAAACACTCGGAAACTTTGGCTATCACTGGTGCCGCATTCTTCGCAATTATTTGTATGGGCTCCCTATGGGGATTTTTATTTCTCAAACTTTGATTTGACATATTTCAATAAATACCGCATGGATTTTAATCCATTAAGGTGCATTACGAAGTATGAAGCATTGACTACCATTAACTGGAACGGCAGCTTGTGAAACATTTATTGAAGGCATGTAATTTAAGTAGCAAAAATATGTGTGAAACATTGGTTGGTTGGAAATTGCTACTATAAGTAGGCATTCCAGCCCGATTTTTAAATTTTGGAAAAACAGGCTTTTTATATGCTCAATAGATAGAGTATTGATTGCCGATCTCAGAAATATATAGTTTGTTGGGTTGGAATTAGCTACTTTGGCATGCACAGTGCTTAAAAACTAAAAAAAGGTTATTTTTTTTCTCCAGGGCTCCCCATACATTTTAAAGGGAAAAATGGCACAATTGAATCAGGAAGCCATCTAGCAATCTGGACTATCTTGAAACTGCAGTTGCTTCTAGCTGCAAGTTTGTACATGTAATGAGAGTAACTTCAGGTCTTATTGGATCTTATCGATCTTTGTATACTTTGTGGTGAGCAAATATGCTTCACCTATTGCTCACTTCTCAATACAATGGTGTATACCCATATAGGCAAGTGGCTATCTCAAGTTGGTAAAAACATCAAGTTAACAACTTATAAAGGTAAACAACTAAAGTGGAGGTGCCACAATGATGCAACAATACCTAAGGTGGAGTTGTGGTTCAATTATGGCATTGTTATGCCGACTTTGAAGTGGTTCATACCTTTGGGCTGATGACTCAGCCATCAGAAAATTGCTCTGGAGCTGAAAATCGCTAACCCGAGTGAAGTAACTACGCACTTTAAAGTAAGCACCAGTGACTACCTTCCACCCGACAGTACGTTTTTTTAAGTTTTAAAGTATTCTACATATATTACAAGGCTTGAAAAGATTACAAAACAAGACAAAACATACTTATATGTAACGCGCACGATAAAACTAAGATTTTCATGATGATCAGCGTGTGGACAAACCCCACAGCGATTTTCATCTTCATTGGAGCTCAGATGACGGAGCAATCCCAAGTTAAACACTAGTTGTCATTTTGTGCCAGGGTTCTATTGGGGAATATACGGAGAATTTTTTTATTAAAAAATCTTGGATACTGGAATGCCTACTATAAGTTCACCTTTTGATGAAATCAATGCCTATCCTAGTATGGAAAGCAAGGGGCCATACAAACCCTTTGAAATTAATTTCGAACTGTGAAATTTTGGTATGAAATTTGAAATTTTTGGCTTGGATCTTTTCTGCTATTGCACGACTTCATATTCCATGGAATGTGATGAACTGCTGACAAGTTTTTCTTGAATTCAGTGAAGCTTCATTAGTTACAGACACTTATTGCCAACTTTTATAGTGGCAAAACACACATTTAACCTCTAAACTACCCGAATATCGCAATAGGCACCTGTAAAATAATTAACATTTTGACATTGTAAACCTGCAGCTGGTTCCAAAGGCTTTAGCTAGTTGCATTTCTAAAGGACTAGGACAAGTTAGATTTAGATTTAACCGTGAAACATTGCTGATGAGTGTAGTGAACTGTTGCTATAAAGATACAAGCAAGTTACAATTAAAAATAAGTAGCTAGCTAGCTACCTACTGCGTCTAGCTATATACTGGTTCTGGAAGTTATGGAGACAAAACTGCAACTGTATGTGCATTTAGCTATCACTTCATGCATGTAACTACAGAACTACATCTCACTGGTTCATTCAGGGAGTTAATTGTATGAATTATAGCTCCCATTAGGTATTTATAAGTTAATTTGAAATATCTGAAAATTTGAAATTTCAAGCTCAAACCTTGAAATTTTTGCAAAAATCTTTAGAAATTTCAAATTTCGTACGCGATTTTAACCGTGAGTGGCCCTTTGATGGAAAGGCATTGATTGGTGCTTAATTCAACTCTACTGGTATGAGAGAACTGTTGATAGGTGATGAATATGGTGAAACCTCTATTCTACAGAACAGAGTGAGGTGTTGATACTGTACTAGTGGCAGTGTGTTTGATAAATGCATCTCAGTTAGATACTCTCTCTTACTACCATGTTATGAACTCTTGCTATTATGCTGCTTAGAGAAAGTTTTGATGCAGAAAATTAACGCCTCGATATGGTTTCATTGGATAAAGAAGAAGACAAGCAGCCAGATTGAAGATAAAAGGCACACACTCATCGGAACCCCAAAATGCACATCCCATTAGTGAGTTTATTATTGTGGCGTAAAATGGTGGCCATGCACTGCCTCGAGGCTTGCGACTGTGATCAGTCAAGTCAGGCAGTCAGTCTAAAATTCAAGTTTTGGCGATTTTTAAAAAATTCTATATCCGGCCACCTGTAAGTGTTTTGTTGTATTTAATGCTGTTTTATGTATTATATGGACTAGTACTATTCCGTAAAGGTGATTTTCGTCTCATAAGATACCTCTAGGATGCTTTTTAAAGACAGAATTTTGGCGGCGCACAAATATTTTACCAGGATCCATACTTGAACAGTATGACCTACTGTTTTATACAGCAAAGTGATACATCATAATGTCAGGCCATTTTTAATTTGGTCAGTCACTGTGGCTTTTGGGTTGAAAAATGACAAATGTAGTGTTGTTTTAGGTAACTAAAACTAAAACTAAAAGTGGTTTTAGTTAGGGCTTTTACTTTTAGTTATCTGAAACTAAAACTAAAACTTAAGTTTTTCTGATTTGTCCAAAGACTAAAACTAAAACTAAAAGTGCCTCAATTTTTACGCAGAAATTTATCATACAGTACGATAGTTACCATATAGTAGGGACCACAAAGGAGTAGGCGTGGCCCATGGAATAATATCACCCAAAAACAGTCTCAATTTTTCCCTGATGATGATGAGGCAGTATTGGCTAGGTAAAACTAAGCCCGAACAAACTTTCAGATCGACCCGAAACGCTTTCAACAAGTTGCTACGGAATTTAAAAAAAAATTTATTTAATGGAATTTTTATTGACTGATTGACTGACTGTGACTGACTGCCTGATGCCTTCAGACAAGTGTAACTCGATAACGGCTAAGGCTACGAGCTTGATTTTTTTCACTGTTCGACGTCGCTTCGGCCCGACTGGTGCCTTTTGGCATACTGCAGTACGTACAATACATTCTTAATGGACTTACCAGTGTCTTCCGTTTTGTCCGATTCATCTTTGCTGACAGCGAAAAGTGTCGATTTGGTGGTAGCATGTGATGGCTTCCCTTTGTAACGGAAATCGTCCATATTTTTCGCAGTGGCTATTCTGATTGCAGAGGTGCTTTTTGAGTAGTTCTTGATTCATACTGCTGTTTAACGGGTTGAACATAGCAGACAATGAAGCGTATTGGATACTTCACTTTTCAGACGATAATTAATATAACTGGGGCGTGCAGTACCATTTCTTTCTTTTAGTATATGCGTGGATTGCAGAGGTGCTTTTGAACAGTTCTAGATCTGAAATGCTGTGAAATGGGTTGAACATACAGTGGCTGACAACCAAGGTAATGGATATTTCACTTTTTAGACGATAATTGATATAGCTGGGGCACGCAGCGCCATTTCAGGATGTGGTATGCATGGGTTCACCAGTCATAATAATTATTTACAAAAAAGTTAACAAGTACACAGAAAAATTTGGATTTTTCAACTAGAGTAGGGACCATAGCACATCAATAAAAAGTACTGAAACAAGTACGATATTAAATCATAGTTAAACAATAAGAAGTGTTATATCCCTACTGTGCTCAAGATACTATAATGGAAATGTACAGTAGGGATATAACACTTCTTGTTGTTTTACTGTGATTTAATATCGTGCCTACTCCAACTTGTTTTAGTACTTTTTATCAGTGTGCTATGGTCCCTACTCTAGTTGAAAATTCCAAATTTTTCTGTGTACTTGTACTAAAACTAAAAATATCATTTAATGTTTACAAATAACTGAAACTAAAACTAAAAGTACTTGCCACTTACTTATAAAAGTTGTTGATTGTTTAAAACTAAAAGTACCTTGCTATATTATTAGTAACACATATAGCTAATTATTCACTATACACATACTATCTGCCAGTGTATATAAAAGTAACTAAAAGTGTTTTGTTATAAAGATATTTAATAATCATCACAAGGTTTAATGCTAAAAAAGTTACTACTGCGATATTGTCAAGCAGGATGTAGCTAACTTAAACTATCACAGATTTTAATAATAAGAACTCATTTAAAATTAGTGAAATTATGTGAACTTGTTCATTGAAAAAAAAATCATGTAGGTAAGCTGCTACATTCATTATTGCAGAAACCAAACATGGTGTGGGTTGCATCAAATTATTGAAGGGTGGTATGCACTGACTGCTAAATTGGTCTTCATATTTACTACAATTGTTTTGGCACTAGCTACAGTGAATCATTTTGATTTTGGTATCTTAGTACATTCTTGTGATTACCATGTCTATCTTGGCACCTTAATTGTCACATTCTGTATCTTGTATTTTCAGAAACGTTTAGAATATGTTTTGCCACAACAAACAAGCAACTGAATTTATTATGCTTTTAAATTTGCAAGTGTGTAATTTTTATCACTCAATGGTCAATACAATAACACAAACACTGTTTGCCATGTGGCACTTGTCCATCATTGTCTAGTGATGGTGGTTGTTTCGGTAAGTTGTGCAGGGTTCCACAGTTCTCCTATATTTGACGCCACAGGAATTTCTATCCTCATACTACAAATCCTAATGAAACCCTACACTATCACACCTCAAGCTAACTGGGGAATGAAGGCAACCCATGGAATGGGGCAAAAGTCTACCCCACGAGACTCACATGTGGGTGCATATCCTCTCCAAGCCTAACTTGTATCTTTTATTTGTTTATTTAGCTTATGATTTTTGTTTGTTTCATTGTTATTTGTACTGCTTATATGTGACTGAATTTGACAAAACAAGGCTTCAAAACAAAAAGCTTTGTTAGGAGATATGGCGATTTTAAGTAATCATTGTATAGTAACTTCCCGGTGCCTACAGCTGTACAAACAAAATTATTTATTCATCTATTTACTAGCTATCACTGAGTGGGTGTATACATTTCCGATACCTAAAATTTTCCCTGCTTTGGGCAGCTATTTTCGAGCGGGTTATAATATCACAGGTGGTAGTAATGGGGTGGGAGGGTGGGGGGCGGTGGGTGGGCTTAATATATCGGTATAAAATGAAGTAAGAAGACGATTGAAATCCAGAGGCCAAGTTTGGGCTCTCCATGGCCCTCCATGGTCCTCAAATCACTCCAAATTGACTGAGAACACTATTGGCGAGCTCTCTGTGAAGTCCCAGCTCACTACACACCATTATCACAAAGCCATGGCCATTAAATGGTGCCAATCTCCCACTCGCGGCTTTGACAGGGTCGGAAGAAAGCTGCTACAGAAACCAGACTTGCCAGTCCTGAAGGAAGTACTGTGTGGAATATGATAGTGTATTAGACCAGCAATCCATTTCTGGTAAAAACGTAAGTTTGATTTTGTGTGTGTGGAAGCCTTGTTATATGAAATCCAGTCACATATATTCACAATAACACACACATGTTTTGAATGTAGTCTCCTAGATCTAGGGATGGGCTTTGGGCAGAGACAAACTTTTTCCAACTTTCCATGTGGCCATCTGTGCACTCTTTTCTGATGCATGCTTTCGAGAGTTATCCTGATTATAGCTGAGTTACCCTGATTATAATGCTCACCATTTCCTGCCTACTTTGCATTGTGGAACCCATTTACCCTATTGCATCTACCTGGTCATCAACTACAAGTTGTTAGTAAGTAACATTATTACATACCTCCCAACATTAACCTCCATTTAAATACATCATTGCAATTGACATTTAAACTGACTTACGTATTTGCATCTAAATCCAAAAACCATGTGAGTATATGTGCAGCAGTGATATTTTTGGCCAGAAAAGACCAAATGATCATATTTAGTACTAATGGTATTTGTTTTAAATGGTACCGTATGGATAACTGAAACTGAAATCTAAGATCTAAAACTACAACTAAAATGTATTGAAGATGGCAACTAAAACTAAAACTTTAACTAAAACTATAAAAATCTAGCACCTTAAACTAAAACTATAACTAAAATAATTAATGATGGTAACTAAAACTAAAACTTTAACTAAAATTTTTTTCTATGTACAGCTATAACTAAAACTAAAAGTCAAACGCATTACTAAAACAACACTAACACACACACACACACACACACACACATACACATGTGCACATATTCATATACACACCTATTCACATAGACACGTACACCCACGTACACAAACACACACACACACACATACAAACATGACCTATGTACAACCACTAGTGCAACCTGTCACACAATGTATCACTGTTGCTGGTCTCTTACAGGTTAACAAAACACCTGACACAATTGTGGATCTGGAGAGGGTGTCTATACATGCTCGTCCCAGTATGTGCTCAGAGTTGTAAGTTGCATGTTGTGATCGTCGCAATCATCAACAGGAGAAGTTTATTCATTTATGGTCAACATTCATGTCCCTCTCAATTATCCTCTGGACTTCTACTATTTGATGGACTTCTCCTGTTCCATGGATAATGACTTAGAGACTATTCAAGGACTCTCTACGGATATTAGTAAGTAGACCATGTTAATCACTGTTACTATAGTGGCAATTACAGTCGGTACACTAAAGAATTTGACCACCGATTTTCAGATTGGATTTGGTGCCTTCTCAGATAAAGAAGCTCTGCCATTTACTTTTGAGAGAAAGTATATCATTAATATTTCTGTACGTATAACTGTTGTCATGACTGTACAGGGAATTTCCATATTGTGCTGGAAATTCTACTCCTAACTTATCATTACTTCCTCAACATGTTCCATTTGACTACATACATTACTTGTCATTAACTGACAATGAGACTTTGTTTATAGTGAGTATATAATACTTGCTTGTTGTAAGGCTGCTTTACGATAATATAGGATAACATTGCTCAATTAAACATCACATCAAATCAAGATACCCCAGAGTCTACCTTGGATGCTCTAGTGCAAGCAGCAGTGTGTAATGAGGTAACCATTCCCCTTTCCTCTTGTTATAGCACTAATAAACTTATAGCTGATTGGCTGGCGTCCTGCCGCTAGTCATATTGTATTAGTTGCATCAGATGCTGGATATCATATTGCTGGGGATGGAAAGGTAACTTATTGTGGCTGTCGTGGTGATGCTAACCATAACAACTGTTAACTAGATGGTTGGAGCACTCAAACCTAATGATGGCAAATGTCACATGTCACCAAGTGATGAGGGAGAAGGAATATACCAATTTGATCAGAACTTGCAATTGGTAAGAATTGCACACATGTAGTAACATCTATGCCATTAACTTGACATAAAATAATCTGAGATTTTTAAAGATATGTAGAAATTATGTTGCAAAATGCACAAGATTATGTTCTTATAAGATAAGCTTTGTTTACCATATATACCAATATAGTTCTATTGCTACTAAATAATATTGTAAGTGTGTACACTAGTGTGCTGCCTACCCAGTAACATTTGTGACTGAATCATATTTGGAAAATCACCCTTATGGTTGCACCTGAAACAATTTGAATTTTTGAAACTAGCATAGTGCTGTTAATAGCAGAAAACACCTTTTCAATATTTCTAAAATTTTTCTTGTAATTCAAAATATATATGGTTTATTCTACCCTTATGGGTAGAAATTTAACTTATAATACTGTGTTGCAGAGCTAAATAGTTAATGTGTCAAATGCGCCCTTAAGGGTTATTTTCCAAAATTCAGTCACATTAATTTTACCATACACTGTAATGTGTGCATGGTGGTATTGCTAAGTGAAATGCTGTGAACATGTAGGACTATCCATCCATTGGGCAAGCAGAGGCAGTCTTGAGGGACAGAAACATCGTGCCAATATTTGCCATTACTAAGCAAGATAAAAGCATTGATCATTATATGGTTAGTCTGGAGCTGTACGGAAAAAAAATGTCATTGAATGTGGATTAAAGGATCTACGCAGACAACTGCAGATAGGAAGTTTCTTGGGTGAATTAGACAATAATTCTGGAAATATATTATCACTAATTAGGGATGGATACAATGTGGGTCATGGTTGTTATTAACTACAGGTAGTTGCTATGGTAACACTGTAGAGCTTATCGCAAAACATTCAGCTGTCATTTAGTACTCCAGAAGGTGTTAGTATTGAGATACAACCACTTTGTAACCAGTAAGTGCTCCCTGCTTTAACTTAACCAGTGTATACTTTGTGATGCTAGAACGGATGGTGCTGCATGTACAGGTGTTCAGCGTAATGAAACTGTGAGCAATATATTATTATGACAGTGTGTGTGTGTGTGTGTGTGTGTGTGTGTGTGTGTGTGTGTGTGTGTGTGTGTGTGTGTGAGTGTTTGTGTGTGCGCCTGTGCGTGTGTGTGCAGTGTAGTGTAGTATAGTGTGTGCGTATATGTAGTGTAGTATTTATTTGTGTACAGTAGGATTTAGTGCGCATGTGCGTGTGTAGTATAATGTGTGCTTGCGTGAAGTGTGTGTGTTTGTGTGTGAGTGTGCATGTGTGTGTGCGTGCGCGTGTGTGCATGTGTGTGTGTGCGCGCGTGCGTGTGTGTGTGTAGTGTGTGTGTTTGTGTGTGTGCATTTGTGTGAGTGTGTGTGTGTGTGTGTGAGTGTATGCGTATGTGTGTGTGTGTGTGTGTGTGAGTGTGAGTGTGAGTGTGTGTGCATGTGTGTGAGTGTGCATGCATGTGTGTGTGTGTGTGTGTGTGTGTGCATGTGCGTGCATGTGTGTGAGTGTTTGTGTGTGCGCGTGTGTGTGCAGTGTAGTGTAGTATAGTGTGTGCGTAGTGTAGTATTTATTTGTGTACAGTAGGATTTAGTGTGCATGTGCGTGTGTAGTGTAATGTGTGCTTGCGTGAAGTGTGTGTGTTTGTGTGTGAGTGTGCATGTGTGTGTGTGTGTGTGTGTGTGTGTGTGTGTGCATGTGTGTGTAGTGTGTGTATTTGTGTGTGTGTATGTGTGTGCATGTATGTGTAGTGTGTCTGTCTGCGTGTGTGTTTGCATGTGTACATGTGTGTGTACTGTGTGTTTTTGCGTGTGGTGTGGTGTGTGTGTAGTGTGCATGTGTACACATATACACCACACAAACACACACACAAACACTACACCCATGCACGCATACACACACACACACACACACTTCACTACACTACACCACACATACACACATGCATGCACACGTACACACACACCTGTCCTGTTCTAGACTACCCATACGAGTCAAGTTTCCCTACAATTGAAGGGGCAAAACAATGTTGTCAGACCTGGTGTCTCACTTGTTGATGTACAGCTAGCCACACATGCACACACAATCACACACACACCCACACCCACACACACACACACACACACACACACACACACACACACACACACACACACACACACACACACACCACACACACCACACACACACACACACAATCTGTCCCGTCCTGTTCTAGACTACCCATATGATTCAAGTCTCCCTCCAATTGAAGGGGCAAAAACAATGTTGTCAGACCTGGTATCTTACTCTCTGATGTACATCTAACCACACATGCACACATGTGGGCGTGTGCGTGTGTGTGTGTGTGTGTGTGTGTTCGTGTGTGTGTGTTTTTCGTGTGTGTGTGTGTGTGTGTGTGTGTGTGTGTGTGTGTGTGTGTGTGTGTGTGTGTGTGTGTGTGTGTGTGTGTGATGTAGTTGTATTGGTGATATTACAGGTGGCATTCAATGTGTCAGTTACTGTGACAGACTGTACCAAGTTGAAACCAGTGGCGGATCCAGGGGGGTTTCATTGGTTTCCACGGAAACCCCCTTTGAAAAATGATTGCGTAACAATTAAATGTTTTAATTATCGCGGCGTGCGTCTCGATCGAGATACTGTAATTAGAGCAGTCACAGTAGCTACTAAAGTAGTGTGTAGGAAGTTTTTAATATATTTTATGTACTATTACTAGGCTGTGACCTTTTTTTTTTTTTTTTTTTTTTTTTTTGGTCTCACCTTACCAAACCAGACGATGTAGTGCAAACGTTTGCGTATCTCATGTCAATATATATCTCCACCTTCTAAACTGGAAACCCCCTTTATAAATTCCTAGATCCGCCACTGGAAACTACTTCATCAAAAGTGAGTATATGTTGTTTATGACCATTCATTATGCAGTAGTATTACAGCATATTGTTGGAGTATGCATTCCTCACTGTTTCCGTGCCAATAGAAATGGAGGCTTTATGTGACTGTGACTGTACAGCAAACAGAGTCAGTTGATATATAGCAATTCTAATATTTGTTATGATAATTATTAGGATAAGAGAAGTGTAAATTGCAGTAACCATGGAGACATCGTGTGTGGACGTTGTCAGTGTGATGATGATAGGTACACTGTTGCCATGACATCACAATGGTAACCATTTGTTGTTAGGTTTGGAAGATTTTGTGAGTGTGAGTTTGCGACTGGAGCAGATCGAAGTTTGGACCAGGGGACTGGACATGACCAGTGCATGTTTGTTGCATTTTGGTTGTCATGGTGATCTGTTTACTGGTCATTTTAGGAGAGGAGCTAATGGTTTACTTTGTAGTGGAAATGGAAAATGTTTATGTAACCAGTGTATGTGTAAGGTGAGTATAAATTGTGTATATGTGTGTGTGTGTGTGTGTGTGTGTGTGTGTCTGTGTCTGTGTCTGTGTCTGTGTGCGCGCGTAATAATAGTACAGCATGTACGTGCATTATGTATATGGGTGTATACATATATAGTGTATGTGTACATGCAATATGTCTGTAGTATGTGTGTAGTGTGCATATGTGTGTAGGTGTGTGAGTGCATGGATGTAGAAGGAAGGAAGGAGGGTAGTGTGCACATGTGTACAGTAACAAGTGCAAGGAAAATTAGGAATTTTAAGGGATCACAGAATAAGTTGTGAAACAATGGTCCAGGAGTTAACCTACACCTGAAGATATACTAGTGGACATTTATTCCATACTTAATTATAGTCATGGGTATAGACTGAATTAGGAAATAAATGTCTGCTAGTATTTCTTCAGCTCTCCCTTGTGTGACAACTTTTTTCTATGGTCCGTAATCAAACTTAAAATTTCCCTTGCGTTTGTTGACTTTTTTGAACATCATTATAACTGGTGAACACACACGTATCACATCAAAATAACAATGGCAACAGACTTCCTGTTTTTATCATAATGCTCACCCCAATGATCAATTACTGAAAAGTGTCGAGTTGCCATTATGATTCATCTTCAGCTGTTACACAGCATTACAATTAAAGAACAGTTCACGAAGTGCCTCTGCAAACAATCCAGTCACTGTGGATAATCCCTGTTACAAATATGTGACTGTCTCTGGGAAAACCGGTCTTATCGCCCATTTAAAAGTATCGAGAAACGTTGGTTTTAAATATTCAGAGTGTTGTAGCTGGCCAGTGGTGGTAGCTACACATACCAAATTTTCACACGTTTCACAGCAATTTCTTACCTTCCAGATCATCCACTGATGAAATAGCCAACAGCCAAGTTTCCTGCCATTTTAGCTAGTTTTTAAACCGAGGTTGTCTGTATCAGGTGAACTCCAGAAGGCTGGGAGGTGGGGACTCTGGAAGGCGGGCAAGATGGTGTTCAAAAACTGAAAAGGAACGTGTTGGGATGAATTGGGCCAAGTTATGGGCCATTCAGTGCTCAGAACTGGCTAAAATGAAAGGAAATTTACAGCACAGGTCATTGTCCAACACCACGGAGCTGTACAGCCACACACAGCCATCTCCTGGTTGGCCAGGGCTCCATCAAGACTCCAGACCACGCATACGGCTCACCACTGTGCTTTAAAAGAGCAGCCAGCAAAAGCAGACCACTTTACTCTGGTCGACTGTGACAGTGAAATTTGATAGTACATTCAGTAAGCTTTGTGTTTGTGTGAAAAAATCTAACTTATTGTCTTGGGCAATAAGAACGTTTTTCACAGATCCAGTCACATATAGGGAAGCCAGATCATACGCTACCACAAGTCAACACCTTAGGCTGTCAGCGAAGGATACAAAGGGAAGTCCATGATGAGTGCAGTGTATGTACTGCAGTGTGCTGAAAAGACACCCATCAGACTGAAGCAACATCAAACAATGAAAAAATCAGGTCTGTAGCCTTAGCCATTATAGAGTTACACTTGTCTAAAGGCATCAGTAAGTAAGGAAGTAAGTACGTAAGTAAGTAATTATGTAAGTAAATCAGTCAGTCAGTCAGTCAGTCAGTCAGTCAGTCTGTCAGAAAATTCCTATTTGACGCATTTCAGGTTATACTGAAGGCACTTTGGGCCTAACCAATGCTGCCAAAGTGCTATGAAGGTATTGTGAGGCTCAATATTGTTATGAGAAAGTGCTAGCCTCCATATTCCCTAACTGTACTGCATGACACTTGTTTGTTGTGTGCATCAGTGTGTGCGTATTATAATACATGTACCACTTTCACACCTCAGATCAAAGGAAAGCCAGTGCATATATATCACATACACTGTATTGCACTGACTCAAATTTTTAATGAGATATACGCACTGCTACCAGTGCATATATCTCGTTACACACTGCCTTAACAAGATATATGCACTGCCACCAGTGCGTGTATCTCGTTAACTTGAGACATTGCACACCTATATAATAGGAGTGCATACTATATCTAGAAATCATTAGATTTCTTTGATGTTATACTGTTATCATCTTCTCTTATATAGGGAATCAAGCAAGCTGTGCTTGTGGGATTAAATTTTGCCAAAAAACCTGTGGTTGTGGGGGATACAATTTTAATACATTAACAGTAGTTTGTTTTTTTACTTTTGTAAATATAGTAATTAAAGAAACATAATAAACACTAGTCTCTTAAAATTACTATTTAGCAAAAGTAAAATCAAACTACTGTTTGATGTATTAAAATTGAATCCCAAAATCACAGCTTGTTTGGCAAAATTCAATCCCACAATCACAGCTTACATAGTTCCCTATATAAGAGAAGGACATAACAACCAAAGATTTTGCCAATTAGGTAAGTCTGCATGTTAAAGTAGAACATATTAGCTATACCACCGGCACTTGTGCTTTGCCTGTATATACGCACTTGCCCTCGGGTGCATGCATATATATATATATATCAGGCAAAGCACTCATACCTGTGATATAACTATTACATATACAGTATTTTGTAAGTGGTGTATGTGTAATAGTTATACCATGACTGAGAGGGATTCGCTGATGAAGTTTGAGGCCACAGGCCAGTGAATCCCAAGACGCTTGAGGCCCTTGGGCTTCAAGTGTTTAAAAGAGTTGAATCAGCAAATTCCTCACAGCCATGGTATAACTATTACATACAGAACTTACATAAATGTGACCATCTCAACAAAAGCCTGCCTAGTGACATAATAATTAAACTTTGTTTGCAAAAAAGTGAAAATACACATGCCATGAATAAAGAAAAAAATCATGTAAGTTTTAACCAAACCATTTCTCAGGAAAACAAGTCTCTGATTAATTAATCATTACATGTTCAGAGAAAGTTTGAATATCTTTCTTTCATTCTTGTAGCCCCAATGATTATGTGTGTCACATGCATTTGTTTACAGTGCGGTAGACATAAGCAGGATTGTCATTTCTTGCTTAAAAATGCCTTCATACTTGTCTGTGCAAGTGAATGTAGGGCTAATAAAACTATACCTTGGTGAATTTGCCAATTCATTATGAACACTTTAAGTCAAATCCCCTAAAAATAAGACATTGCATTAAACCATGCCCCTTAATTTATTGCCTAGCTCAGCAGCAAGACCAAGATATTCTAATTGTACAGTACAGTAGTATTGTATATTAAGGATCATAGTTTGTGTTTTTCTGGTCAAAAATATCACTTACAAACCAGCTTCACAATACCATCCTGGTGTCCTGGCAGTATTGGTTAGGTATAACCAAGCCCAAAAGTGCCTTCAGCATGACCCTAAATACTTCCAATATGTAGGTAGCTACAAAATTTCAAAAATATATTCAATGGAATTTTCTACTGACTGACCGACTGCCTGCCTTCCCACCTTCCCACCCACTTTCCTGCCTGCCCACTTATAATTACCCACCTGGCTGCCTGATACCTTCAGACAAGGTAACTCAATAACAGCTAAGGATACAGGCTTGATTTTTTCATTGTTTGACGTTGCTTTGTCCTTAGATGTGCCTTTATCACTGATCACATGGCAGTTAGTAATGTGTTGGATAGTGTTTCCAGTATCTGTGGTGTTTCATAGTTAGCTATGATGGTGTTTTGTAAATAATTATTTTTCAAACAGTCATTAAACTCTTGCTTGGCGCACGGCCAGGCCAACCCAAGTGTCTGTGTGTGTTGTGGCATGCTATAGAGTTAAGCAGGGAGTGGAGTACATAAAATGCATGGATCATGGACTTACCTTTGTCCTCCTTTGTGTCCCATTTCTTAGTCCAAGGTGTCGATTCGTGGTAGCATGATACATGGCTTCCTATTTGTAAATGGGAATCATCAGTGGTGACTGGATTGATTGCAGAGGTTGTAATGCTGTGTAACAGGCTGAACATAGCTGAAAGTGAAGCATAATGACCACTTCACTTTCGAGCCAATAATTGATAGCTGGGGTGCATGTTCAGATGAAAACAATAATGCATTAACTCTTTATAACTCCTTTCTTTTGATGCTGTATGCACAGGTTCACCAGCCATAATAATCTTACAAAAAATAAACAAACAAGTATAAGGAACAATCAGGAACTTTAAGTTTAATTAGAGATAATGTAATGTAGGAAAACAAGGGAGGACACAGGGGCAGATCCAGAGTTGGAAAGAGGGAGGGCACCTTGCTGAAAAAAGTTGAAGAGCAAAGAAAAAAAAGGTCACAACAATAATAGCTAGCTATCCTTTACAAAATATATTATATCACGTATGTTATGTAAAATAAAATCCTATTTATAGCTTCATAAGTAAGCAGCACTGCCTCATGAACATTGTGACTACTTTATTAGAGTAATTGACTGCTCTATTAGAGTATCTCGATCTTGTATGCAATTTCTTGAAGGGGGGTGGGGGGGGGGGAGCATTTACCCAAAATTCCCCATCCTGGATCCGCCATTGGGACGCCTATACCTGCAAATATACTAGTGAACATTTAATCCCTACTTCAGTCATGGATAGCTATAGACTAAAGTAGGGTAGTATATCTGCAACCTCTCTTGTTTCCCTACTTTTTTATGATCCCTAATTGAACTTATAAATCATAATTTTCCCCTGATCTGTACAATAGCTTTTTTCCACTACAGTACTAAATTTAATTAGATATGGTTGTCTCATGGTGTGTGCTAAATATAAATTTTACTTTTTTGAACAATAACTTTTGACTTGGGAAATATAACCAATCACAGTCGTTGGTCATCCTCTTTGGAAACTGGTGATGATGGTTAGTATTCAGTTAATTAATATTTGAAACCACAAATGCAATTTTACAAAATTACCTTTTATAAAAGACACATCACTGATTGAAAGGCAATTTCCCAAATGTCAATATAAAATGATGAAGGGATCAATGAAAAACTCATGTGGTATATAGTTTTTAAAATTCTGATGTAATCACACAAAAAAATAGTGGAAAAGGTTTACAATATTAAGCTAAGTGATAATGGTTTCTGTGGCAACTATGGGAGCCTAAAGTTAGACACACCAAGAAATGTATTGATTACCTTAGAGATGTGTGCTTTACTAAAAGAAGTCAAATTTCATTCATTGTTGCACTGACTATATTGTATGACGAAAAACTTAATGAACTAGTGCAATTAAAATTTCTAGTTTAAAGAGTTCCAGTAGTGAAACAAGAGACACTAATCATTAAGTTTATGTGGCCTGTATTCATGTGAGGGGGGTACGTATCATAATACAAAATTCCATTATTTGTGTCTATTTAGCGTAACTTCAAAGGAGCAGCTTGCGAGAAGCAATGTCATTGCCCAATAGATGAGAATGGCATGGAATGTGGAGGTACAGTCACTATGTCATGTGACATCACATGAGGTGTGTGTTGTTACTGTAGGTGTAGACAGGGGTAACTGTACATGTGATGATAATTGTAATGGTGTGTGTATATGTGATAACATGAGATATACTGGAAAAGCGTGTAACTGTTCTCTTAACACTACTGCATGTATGACTGGAGTGAGTTACTATTTTGTGTGGAGTCAATTGAAATTGTATCATATTAGTCTTCTCTATGTTCTGGCAATGGGTTGTGTGAATGTAACAAGTGTATTTGTGCACCATCATGTCTTGGAGACGACTGTTACCGCTGTAGAGATCAGGTATGACAGTACTGGTATTTAAACCGTCACTATGTTAATATGCAGCTGCAATGTCCCACCCACCGAGCTTGTGTGCAATGTGAATTATCAAGCGCAAACTACAGCAATTCAATTCGTCGTAGAATAAATCATCCTGAAAACTGTGAAAACCGTTGCCGTAGTGAGACTGTCTCAATTGCCCCAGTAAACTCTACATTTGTCAGTAGATACACTATTGAAGGTATGAAATGATTTTCTTTGCCTGTCATCTCAGTATATCCATTACTATAGGCTATGAGACAATACATTGCAGATTTGCTGACAGGGACAGCTGTTCCTACATGTATTATGTAGCATTAGATAATGACTATTATCTACTACCAATAGATATTGAAAACACACTGAGTTAGTATCATAATGCCCACTCTGTCACTTTACTGCTAGTGTTGCAGGATGTGAGCGTTGTAGCAGTAATTCCACCAGTAACCTAATGTGGATAATTCCGATTGCCATCGTGATTGGTCTGTTAGTAATTGGACTGACTATCTTACTGATCATCAAATTGTGTTTAATAATGTTGGTACGTAGTCCATCCTCTGTGTGTATGTATGTTGTGTAGTGTGTGTAGTGTAGTGTAGTGTATAGTGTAGTGAGTGCGTGCATGCATGCGTGTGTGTGAGTGTGAATATGTGGGTGTGTGTGCAGAGTGTGTGGTGTGGTGCGGTGGTGTGTATGTAGTGTGCAGTGTAATGACTTTCATTACAGGATTATGTTGAGGTTAGAAAATTTGAGAAGTTAGTTAAAGATGCTGAAGGAAAACTAGTTCAGGTACACACTATTATAATGTTTGTATTACTGTATGTATAGCCATCTATTACTCCATGCAGACATCACAGCCATTGTACCAGTTTCCTGTTGTTGAATATCAGAACCCTGTTTATGGCAAGTCGAAAAAAGAAGAAAAATAATTTTCAGTGAAGTGTTGAACTCATATAATTATACTCCACATTTACTTTAGTATTATAAATTACTTATATTATTGTACTGCACCTACGGCAATCATTGAACATTACAGCCACTGCACCACATGAATTGTATTGCTGTAACCATATCTCTGTAACCTGATTAACCCTACATGTAGGTAGGGTTTATCTGTTCAAAGCATCTACAGTTATAATTAACCAGGACAGATGGAGGAACGCAGCATCTAACAGTCTAGCTGTGGATCACACCAAATTTTCGTATCATAAAAATAGTTTCAGTGTGAGGTGGATGCATCCTGTAGTGGCCCACACATACGTACAGCCACATGATATGAAGTGATATTGTGTAGTGCTCAGATCTGTGCTATAGTGATTACTCAGAAGCGCACATTTGTACTATTGTATAATAGTATAACAATTTGTTCATTAGTAATGGATAGTCCTTGTGGATAGTTTTTACAGCTCCTTGATAAATAAAAAACTAACTATGCTGCAGTGTATACAATGCCATACAAGTACAACTAGTGCAGTGAAAATAATTTTTTTTGTCCTGTTCCAGCCATCAACAAACTTTCCACCTACCTAACGACTACTGAAGTGTTACTGAAAAGCATTACCTGTGCCTGTATGTATTAGCATTGTTGACTTACTAGGCATGACAGTTACTGGAGGACTACAATTGTAACTTACCATTTATACAAGGATAGGGGTGGCGATAGCAGACTATTACAAATAATTAGTTACCATAAATTAATTTTGCTAAATTAGAAACTTGTCTCTATGTCCATAGGAGTGATCGTGCAGTTGCAATTGATAAAACTAAAATGATTCAAGTAGGTATCAGCAACTGATTGGGTATAGTTAATAATTTACTTTTAATAGCAGTGCACGATATCCATAGCACCAGTGCATTGATCACTGTGTGGTCACAGCTAGAGTGACAGTATGAGCTATGTTGCATAATTGTACCTTTTTGTGTGTCTGTCAAGAAAAGAGTCTCGCCACATTTCTGCATTGTTTAGCATGTTCACCATTCCCTTCATATGGTATAGTTTTGTATAGTACCATTAATGACCAGTCTTGTTTTGGTGTGTGTATATATACCTCACGCAAAATTGATATTTGATAATCAGATGTTGAAATATATTAAACAGATCAATATATCTTTGCAACCAGTGGACAATAATAGGTTGGATAGTAGTGTAAAATGAAGAGCTAACAATGGGGCGCTTCGTAAAAATACATAGCATTAGGAGGTAATTGCATTGTGAGCAGATTTTTGTGTTTGGAGTTCCTAAAAATACCAAATGGTATTGTAATACAATGATGATACAGGTATGGACCACACCATGACAGTTGTTAAATTGATTGGTCATATTTGCCCTAGTGACAAACCATCCCAGCTACAGGCAAAACAATCCTGCAACTGTATATTTGCAAAAAACAATAGTCATTTCTTGCAAGATTTTTGTCACAGCAATCCTGAAAGAGTTTCCTCTTGTAAGAAAAACCAGTCAATTCTTGCAAGACCTTATAGAAATTCTGCAGGATCTTGCAGAATCATTTTTTTTCTGCCATAATGTGGTATATAGGCAACAACTTAATTGAGCACATTACTGTTTCATTTGGCTAAAGACATTGCAAGTAAAATTAAGAATTCCCCTAGATTTATTATATTTATTTACATAATTGAGATGTACACATCAGTGACATCTCACTAGAGGCCATATAGGTTAAATTATGGTGATGATCACATGCAAGGCTGTATCTGTACTATAGGATGGTTGTTATGAATGGTGTTATCACAAGGAAAGTCTTAGCAGTACTGTTGTTTGCTAAAAGATCCCCTTGTATGTCTGCCTGTGGCTATTACAATTGCTTACTTATGGTTAGTATATTCCCCGGATGTCTCGTCAGGTGCTGGATGGTGCTTACTAAATATTCCGTCCTACTGCTTACCATGACTTATGACATATGGATATTTCTTAGTAGTATAATAATAATAATAATACTTGTCAATATTATTATTATTATGCGGAAGCAAAAGACTAGGTTACTATGATAATAATATCATAGATAACAGAGACCTCTACTGTCTATGATAAAACTAGTCATGAGCTAATGTGACAAGTATGCAACACTGCAAAATATTGTACGTAGGACAATAAATTTTAATTAAGTTTAATCATGTTAGGAAATTGATTCAAACTTCGTGTATATGTATAATAGTGCTGAGAATTTTAACTATAGCACCTAACTCACTAAGAGTTAAAGAGTAACATGAGCATTCATAAGAATGTTTCAGTAAAGATGAATCAATAAAAATAGCATTTTGTGCATTGGTGGATGCCTGTTGAGTTTCTTTCCCAACAAAATTAAATACAACCAGTCCCATAACACACCAGCTCACTTTGTATCAAGGATTATATCCAGAGCATTACTAGCTACATAGCTACAGAAACAATTGCTAGCTTTCAAATAAATGCTGGTCTTAAAGAACATTATATGGTACTGTGATTCATTTAGTAGTAATTTTATGCACTCCCATAAGTGGTGATGTGATAAACTGAAAGCACTTTATGGCCTTGCTGGCCTTGAATTTGCAAAATGCTGTATGAAGTTGATTCCAAGGAATACTTGAATGCTGATCTTGCATATAAAAATACCAGTTTTGTATAGTCATGGGTCTGCTATAATGGTTGGGGGCTGGGATGAAAAGTTGCCTGAAAGACCTACTGTATACAAATATTTGGGTCATATTAATTAATTTTTTTGAACAAAATACAGTCATTGACTCATTGTTCATAGTATTGTACAAAGCACTGTTAAACTACTCTAATAGAACATACACCTGGTAAAATGATAACAGTCACTTCTATTGTTTGGAAGATTGAGTGTTCAGGTCAACCATAATATTATATTATTATCATTGAGGACCTCCTGTGTTCTGAATTATCAACATCTTATGATTATGCTGAAAATACTGTAGTGCTGTCACAACAGAAAGTTACTGATAACAGATATTAAAATTTAATTTTGTTTGTATATTTTGATAGACAAATACTTCATCCAACCTGCTAAATTCTTAATTGCATACAATAGACTATAACACAAGTTGCTGATATCTATTCCTACTCATATGAGACCTGGTTAATGATGTAATATTTCTTTGTCATCCTGATGCTAAGATCAGACATCACAAGTGGCTACTGCTACTGACAGTAAGTTATATACTGTATACATTGGTGGTGCTATAATAGTATAGTATACGTCAGTTTTATATAGATCGGTACATTTACAACATACAAATATTCACAGGGATACACCTACGTATGCCATAATTTTGGGAGTGATGTACAAGTGCTTTAAACAAATAATTCAATAATCAGGAATTTTCAGAATAATTTATTAATATTTTTGAATGACAAAAATATGATCTTGATACGCTCCTTAAACATTAACTAACTTAAAACTGGGAAAAAAGATAAAAGCACCTTAAAAGATCAATCATTTACCCTAACAATGCAATCGTACTAGATTAGAGCATCTATATTTTTTCTTAGTTTTTCTGCTTGCTTCTCTACTACACCAATTGTTTCTCAAATCACTGTGTACAAGTTGGGATAATCACTCCTAGGAAAAGTTTATACTGTTAGAATAAAAATTGCTGTTGGAAAAAACTTTATGAAAATAAAAACATGAGAAAGAGTTATTTGAAATAGCAAAAGTATAACGAACAGATCTCTACCATTTAACAAGCATATATCATCCATGTATATTATATGAGAGGATAAATCATTATAATGTATGTTGTGGAATAATATATGTTTATAGCTTCATTGTAAAAGCAGAGGTGTTTGAATACACCCTAGAGAAGGTGTTACACTACACCCACACCTTTAAAGGTGTTTTTCCACACCAATATGGTGTTTTGTCAAAACTAGTGAAAACCCACAATCAAAAATGATGCTTGGTTGTTAGGTTATTAATACAAAATGGTAACATTTATAAAGCAGGATACAATAAAAGTATTAATGTAACTGTGTTTTGTATTGTGTTATGATTCTATTTCAATATAGTTAGACTTCATTTGGGGATTTAGACAGCAGAGATGTGATCCTGCTTGCATCACCCCCATTGCCCTCCCCCAAGGGGTCAGAATTTCTTATAGTGTTTACTGAACACCCTAGTGGAAGTTTTGTAACACCCTGATGGGTGTAATAAAACACCTCAAGTTAGCAGTTAATCAAATTCTAACTATATTGTATACACATAGAATGGAACCTTAAATTTGAGTATGGAATTTTTTTACCCAATTCTACATGTAGCTAGTTCTATTACAGTAATTGAATGTTCTACATATTACTGTAAATGTGATATAAACACACAGATTTATATACAGTAAAAGTAATTACACATAACCTCAGTAGCATACACTGGACTGACATAATATAGGGATTTGCATATGCTCAATTTCATTCCTACAGCAATATCAATGCACACATTACACTCATCTGAATGTTATTTACACTATTATGTTATCACTTTAGCTATTGGTGATAGTGGACAAGGATTTGCAATATAATATTCTTCCTCCTCCAACAAAGACTGAGGTACATCAAAAAGCATTTCCTGCCCTGTGGATACTGCTGTCTCAAATGAAGAATAACAACAATAACAATTGTTATTGGCACATTATCTATATATAGTAATTTTAAAAGACAACTAAAGATCTAGCTACTAGACAAATAATTTTTGAAAAGTTCTCAGTTATTGTATGCTTTTAATTCTGTTTATTCTATATAATGTCAACTTTAAGAAACACTCTGTTATGCATCTATATGAATGTTCTATTAGAATATTTTGACTACTATTAGAGTATATAAATATTCTCTTCCTTGTGGCTATATGTATACCATTTCTCTACTTTTACCTTGTTCTGAGGAATTTTCCATTAATTCTACAGAACTGCAAAGTTTTGCATGTCCTATGCTGTACCTTTAATGCAGTAAAACTGTTAGTTTGGTGTTTCTCCAATAAGCCTGCAACAAGTTTACATTTCAAAGAAGGTTTTCAGAACCCCCAGCGAACCTCCCCCTCTACACCCTTGTTGAAAATTAGTTATGTAGTTGCAAATGTGTAATTATTATTGTAACAAAATAATAACATATACAGTATGTGGTTGATGAGATAAGTAATTGTGCAGTAATTATGTATCTCTGGAGTAAATTCTACATGGCAAAACTATATTTTCATTATGTGCAGATAAATAGCTTATTAACAACACCATAATAAGTAGTCACTTGCAATAAAGTACATCCATTGCTCTAGTTAGGTAATCAACATGGGTATAGTGTGTATTAGATACTCCACCTTTGTGTTGAATGATAAAATGATATGTACCAGTAGACAGGGAGCCTTGCCAAAATCCAAATAGTCCTGCATGAATACCACTGTTTCCCCTGATGGATGAAGTGTATTGTTGAGGGACTGAATTGATGGTTAAACGAGCTTTTGTGTAGGTGTTATGAACATCTTTGGTAAACTGATACCTAACAATGACATGATGTAAGCTGCTAATGGTGAGGGTGTACTTTGAGTCAGTGTTGGTCCATGTCATAGAACAAGATAAGGAACTTGTTGGGTGAATGTTTGCACTGAACAACCAGAAGGCAAATATATTGCAAATATGTTAGTGTTATAATTGTAGTTATTTGTGCAGTCTGTGAACTGGTATGAGCTACCTGTACGATAGGTCAGACTGAAATAATGCAATCCTTCTCTTAAAGATTTAGCCAGTAGACTATACTGATTGAAGTAATAGCTACTCATCTCTGTGACAGTTGTTGATTGTTGATGTTCATTTTGCTCACAAACCATCCTTTTGAAGATGACTCAACTGACATTTGGTATGCAGCAAGAATCACATGTCCACTAGGTAGTTGTAAAATTGCTTCAATGTCATTGATAGGACCTAAATTGTTATATGTATTCAAAGTAGTTGGTGAAGGATAACATTTAATATGTGTAAGAATCTTCAAACCACATCACATTTATCACTGCAGTCTGATAATCCCAGCTAGCTGACATTGCAATACTAGCACTTGACTTATAGTGAACCTCAAAAGTATAGTAACCTGGGTTAAGATTTGTCATCCAGAATCCTGTAGCTGTTTTGTATAGTTGGTTTCCACTATGAACAAGTGATCCAGCATTAAAGTGGTTGACTTGTAACTTACTCTAAAAGTCAGTGTTACTGGACTCTACTGTCACTTGATAATGAACAAGCAAACTATATGACTTGGTGAGGTGAATTGTAGTAGTGAGAGCTTCAATGGGCTGCAAAGTACCTGAGGTAGCTGGTAGAGTAAGTCCATCACTTCGTCATTTGGTACTATATACTCCAGGTACTGCATTGATGATAGTTTGACCATAACAACACCAGAAGCAGCAAACTAGCACCAGACAAGTGTACATCTTAACTGTATAGTGAAATGGCACAAGCAAACACTACTGAACACAATGATACTGGTCATTTGCTCTTTAAGTTTGCTTTTTATACACTAACATTGTATGTCTGCATGTACAACAAGCTGAAAGCAATATATTGTGCACTTATATGGGACATAGATAATGTGATTTTCATTTATTTATTTAATAATGCTTTACAGCACAAGTGCTGAAGGTCTGTAGGACACCTGGTCCTACAGCCTGTTCAAAGACTTTAGCTACTTAAGGTGTGTTTGAAAAGTTGGAGAAAGGAGAAAAAATCCATGACTGGACCTAGGTAGTCTCGAACCTGCAGCCATCTGATTGATCTCTTCCTGAACTTAATTAAATATGAAATATGTCATGAATCATGCTTGAGAAATGCATGTACTGTGCTAGGGCAAGGATAAGGAGCTGCCAGGTGCAAAAGCATAATAGTTCTACTGACCAGTTTATCATGCAGTCTGGGAGCATCTATTATACAAGTATATGAGGCTTGATTTGCATACGGTGGCATTGTATAATATAAAGGTTTGCATGTATTTTCTACCAAAAATACTAACGAAAAATCTTTCCTTGTTAATGACTTAGCAGTGTGGGTTAAGTATACCTGCTATGCATCTTCATGACAACCCAAAATACTTCTGATAAGTATACTGTTTGTTTAGCCAGTTTACTATATGGACATGCGCTATGTATGTGTTGCTATAGTATAAAAGTACAATCCCATTTGAAGTGCACAACATATATGGCTATTCAGTGTTCAGTTGTGTGTATGCTCAGTACCTCAAACTGTTATATATATGTACCTTTCATCATGAATATTTTGCTGTCTTAGCTCACTCACTACACTTATGCTAGCTGTTGCTAACCACTATAAGTTGTTGTATTCTTGTCAGAATGTCAATGTGCTTCACTTTCATCATGCATATATAGGAGGAAGTTGTCTGATGTGTTCATAAAATATGGTGTGGATTTGTACAGTTGCTGTATATCCGCTGAACAACTTAAATCAATTAAGGGACAGAATAAATTATTAAATACTGGTCTGCAGAAACAACACACATAGCATACTATTCATTCATGAACCATTACTCATTTAATATACTGTGATATATGCGGCCCAAGAAGCCGGCGCGCCATACCGTGAGTATATTGACAGGAAGAACGAAAACGTCATTTTCACACCTTTGTATCTCGGTGATCACTTATCTGATTGGAACCAAATTTGCTACACAGTTGTCCGCCAGCCAAGGGAGTCTACATTCCAAATTTGAAGGAAATCGCTCCAGCCATTTCCGAGATACGAGCTGCCAAAGTTTCGTTTTTTTTTTCTTCGTTTTTTTTTTCTTCGTCTTTTCGCACACTTGCAAAAATTGCTATAACAAGCAAACGCGTACTCCGATCGCCTTGAAATTTGGCACACAGAAAGGGAGTCCAAAGGCGAATCCTAGCATCAAATTTGGTACAAATCCAATGAATGGTTCAGGAGTTATGACCGATTATTCGCGTAAAACAAGATCGATTTGTTGTCACGCCTACAGGGTAAACCGCTTCATGGAATGAGTTGAAAATTGCTATGTAGATGGAGTAACCATCGTAGGAGTGCCTTTTGGTGGTTTGAAAGGAATCGAGATAAAGACCACGGAGATATGACACAAAACCCAACCTGTGTTACAATTACGCGATCGATTTTTATGAATAAAAAAGTATTAGTTTTCACGCCTACTAGGCAAACCGCTTAGAGCAATGAGCTGAAAATCGGTGTATAGCTGGAATAATCTTCATAGAAAGTCCTTGCAGTAGTACAGAAGAATCGGATTACAAACCACTGAGTTATGATTCGAAAGCCAACTCCGTGTAGCAAATGCGAGATCGAGATACTCTAATAGAACAGTCACCCTAATAGAGCATTAGGCTAATTTATTTACTCCATTATAGAATTTTATTACATCACAAGTTATTCTGTAGGGAGTTCAGCTGCAAACAGTTAATCTTATAGACAGTTCAGCAAGAAGACAGTCACCATGAGGAGAGCTAAGCAAATATATCACTATAGAGATTCAGACCATTACAAGTCACACTGAAGAAAGTTCAGCTATAAACAAGTCATGCACTGTGTAGAGAATTCAGCTACAATTAAGTCACTCTCTAGAGAATTCAGTTACACAGAATTCAGCTACACACAAGTCACTGTGGAGAGAGTTCAGCTACAAACAAATTACCCTTTAGAGTGATCAGCTACAAACAAAACACTTTGCAGGGTGTTCAGCTGCAACAAATCAACCTTTAGAGCGATCAGCAATGAACAAATCAACACAAATCTACCTGTAGAGAGATCAGCTAGAAACAAATCACCCTGAAGAGAGTTCAGCTACAAAATATCACCCTGTAGAGACATCAGCTAGAAACTAGACACAATGTAAGGAGTTCAGCTACAAGCAATCACCCTGTAGAGAGTTCAGCTAAAACAAATCAACCTGCAGAGAGATCAGCTACAAACAAATCACCTTATAGAGAGTTCAGCTACAAACAGATTACCTGTAGAGAGATCGGCTACAAACAAATCAACCTGCAGAGAGATCAGCTACACACAAATCAACTTGTAGAGAGATCAGCTACAAACAAATCACCCTGTAGAGAGATCAGCTAGAAACTACACACAATGTAAGGAGTTCAGTACAAATAAATCACCCTGTAGAGAGTTCAGCTAAAACAAATCAACCTGCAGCGAGATCAGCTACAAATAAATCACCTTTTAGACAGTTCAGCTACAAACAAATTACCTTGTAGAGAGATCGGCTACAAACAAATCAACCTGCAGAGAGATCAGCTACACACAATTCAACTTGTAGAGAGATCAGCTACAAACAAATCACCCTGTAGAGAGATCAGCTAGAAACTAGACACAATGTAAGGAGTTCAGCTACAAGCAAATCACCGTGTAGAGAGTTCAGCTACAAACAAACCAACCTGTAGAGCGATCAGCTAGAAACAAATCACCCTGAAGAGAAGTCAGCTACAAAAATCACCCTGTAGAGATATCAGCTAGAAACAAATCACCCTGAAGAGAGGTCAGCTACAAAAAATCACCTTGTAGAGAGATCAACTACAAACAAAACATTTTGCAGAGAGTTCAGCTACAAACAAATCAACCTTTAGAGCGATCAGCAACAAACAAATCAATCTGCAGAGAGATCATCTAGAAACAAATCAACCTGCAGAGTGATCAGCTACAAACAAATCAGCTTGTAGAGAGATCAGTTACACACAAATCAACCTGTACAGAGATAAGCTAAAAACAAATCAGAGTTCAGCTAAAACAAATCAATCTGCAGAGAGATTAGCTACATACAAATCACCTTATAGATAGTTCAGCTACAAACAAATTACCTTGTACAGAGATCGGCTACAAACAAATCACCCTGCAGAGAGATCAGCTACACACAATCAACTTGTATAGAGATCAGTTACAAACAAATCACCCTGTAGAGAGATCAGCTAGAAACTACACACAATGTAAGGAGTTCAGCTACAAACAAATCACCCTGTAGTAAGAGAGATCAGCTACAAACTAGACACAAAGTAAGGAGTTCAGCTACAAGCAAGTTACCCTGTAGAGAGTTCATCTACAAGCAAATCAACCTGCAGAGCAATCAGCTAGAAACAAATCACCCTGAAGAGAGGTCAGCTACAAAAAATCACCCTGTAGAGAGATCAGCTAGAAACAAATCACCCAGAAGAGAGGTCAGCTACAAAAAATCACCCTGTAGAGAGATCAACTATAAACAATCACCCTGAAGAGAGGTCAGCTACAAACAAAACACTTTGCAGAGAATTCAGCTACAAACAAATCAGCTTGTAGAGAGATCAGTTACACACAAATCAACCTGTAGAGAGATAAGCTAGAAACAAATCACCCTGCAGAGAGTTCAGCTACAAGCAAAACACCCTGTAGAGAGTTCAGCAACAAAGAAACCACCATGTAGAGAGTTCAGCTGCAAACAAATCACCTTATAGAGAGTTCAGCTACAAACAAATTACTCTGTAGAGAGATCAGCTAGAAACTGGACACAATGTAAGGAATTCAGCTACAAGCAAATCACCCTTTAGTAAGTTCAGCTACAAACAAATCAACCTGCAGTGAGATCACCTACAAAAAAGCACCTTGTACAGAGTTCAGCTACAAACAAATTACCCTGTAGAGAGATCAGCTACAAACAAATCAACCAGTTGAAAGATCAGCTACACACAAATCAACTTGTAGAGAGATCAGCTACAAACAAATCACCCTGTAGAGAGATCAGCTAGAAACTAGACACAATGTAAGGAGTTCAGCTACAAGTATATCACCCTGTAGAGAGTTCAGCTAAAACAAATCAACCTGCAGAGAGATCAGCTACAAATAAATCACTTTATAGACAGTTCAGCTACAAACAAATTACTTTGTAGAGAGATCGGCTGCAAATTAATCAACCTGCAGAGAGATCAGCTACACACAAATCAATTTGTAGAGAGATCAGCTACAAACAAATCACCCTGTAGAGAGATCAGCTAGAAACTAGATACAATGCAAGGAGTTCAGCTACAAGCAAAATCACCCTTTAGTGAGTTCAGCTACAAACAAATCAACCTGCAGTGAGATCACCCACAAAAATGCACTTGTACAGAGTTCAGTTACAAACAAATTACCCTGTAGAGAGATCAGGTAGAAGAATTCACCTTGTAGAGAGTTCAGCAACAAAGAAACCACCATGTAGAGAGTTCAGCTGCAAACAAATCACCCAGTAGAAAGATCAGCTAGAAGAAGTTACCTTGTAGAGAGTTCAGTTACAAAGAAACCATCATATAGAGAGTTCAGCTACAAAGAAATTACCCCGTAGAGAGTTCAGCTAGAAGAAGTCACCTTGTAAAGAGTTCAGCTACAAAGAAACTATCATGTACAGAATTCAGCTACAAAGAAACCACCTGTACAGAATTCAACTACAAATAAATCACCCTGTATAGAGATCAGCTAGAAGAAGTTACCTTGTAGATAGTTCAGTTACAAAGAAACCATCATGTAGAGAGTTCAGCTACAAAGAAACCACCTGTAGAGAATTCAACTACAAACAAATCACCCTGTATAGAGATCAGCTAGAAGAAGTTACCTTGTAGATAGTTCAGCTACAACAATTCACCCTGTAGAAAGATCAGCTAGAAGAAGTCACCTCGTAGAGTGTTCAGTTACAAAGAAACCATCATGTAGAGAGTTCAGCTGCAAACAAATCATCCTGCAGAGAGTTCAGCTACAAAAAAATCACCCTGTAGAGAGTTCAGCTAGACGAAGTCACCTTATAGAGAGTTCAGCTACAAAGAAACCATCATGTAGACAGTTCGGCTACAAAGACACCACCATGTAGAGAGTTTAGCTGCAAACAAATCACCTGTAGAGAGTTCAGCTAGAAACAAAATACCCTAGGTGTAGAGAGATCAGCTAGAAGAGGTTACCTTGTAGAGAGTTCAGCTACAAAGAAACCATCCTGTATATAGTTCAGCTACATTTCAAGTCACCCAGTAGAGAGATCAGCTGCAAAAAAAATCCTGTGGGGAATAATGGGCATGTAATAAATATATGTATATAATTTGTATAATTACTAATAAAATCAAAAATAATTGAAGTACTAAAATTCTTCTTTAAGTTCTTTTCTTCTTCCTGTGTTAAAGAAAAAAGCACATGGGTTAAAAAAGCCCCAAAGCCAGCCATAGGCCGGCTTTGCAGTATACAAATACAAAAAGAAGTGATATCTAATCAAAAACAGCCAAGCTGTAAAAAAAGGTGCGGCCCCCAAAAAGGCCATGGTGAAAAAAGATGTGAAATCCAAGGTGGCGGCCAAGAAATGGCTGTGATGGTAGGTTAATGGTTACATTTTAATAACGACAATTCAGGAGAATTTTGTGCCGCTTAGTCTTGGCACCAAATTCACCTGAATTGTTGTTATTAAAATGTAACCATTAACCTACCATCACAGCCATTTCTTGGCCGCCACCTTGGATTTCACATCTTTTTTCACCATGGCCTTTTTGGGGGCCGCACCTTTTTTTACAGCTTGGCTGTTTTTGATTAGATTTAATATACTGTGATATATCCTACCACTGGAATGAGGAAATTTGGTGGGAGGAAAGTTTTGGTGAATCGGCAAATGATCACTGTTTTGCAAAACTAACACCTTTTGTGCATGCAGTATAAATCAAATCCACCAAACTTTTTCTTACCAATATCCTATCACAACAAATTCACCAAAAATTTCCTGTTATACAGTAGCTAACAAAAGCAGTTCACTTTCAATATGTACAGTGATGAGCAGGGATCCATTATATGTAATTATATTCAGATATTTTTGCAGACCTTGTATTCCAAGGGAGTGAATACAATGTCTACAAAAACATTTGAATACGGTTACCTGTAATTCATGAAAAAATGAATTTACCTAGTCATCACTCATTGGTCACAAATAGAGTCATGACTATAATTATTTCAGCCACTTCATTTCACAGGCAGTGTATAATCAATGAAGTATTTTAGTGGTTGTGAGTTATATACCTTTACACTGTAACACAACATGTTCTGTGTGGATTATATGCAATATGCAGCTAGTTATTTATACTTTTATAGCTCATCAGTCATGTAACAAAGCTTGTACAAGCCTAAGGTAAAAGCTTGTACAAGGCGAGCTACTGTATGGGTGGACATCTAGTACAGTACATACATTTGCAAACAGTACACACACACATATATATATATATATATATATACATGTATAATTCACGTAACAATATATTTCCTGGTAAATTATATTTCCCAAGATATCTGTAAGGTCAGTCTTTAAGGAAAGTATTCATAATCATTATTAGTTGTTTCTTTAGATTACGTAAATATAACCTTCCAAAACAAGCTATAATTGTAGTTATCTATGTTTCTACATCATGTATAGAAATAAATACACAGTCACGGTCACCTCAAAGTCCTCAATCATGTTTGATGGATTAACTACTTGCAAAGTAGTTTACTTTATACCATTTTATGTCCCATAAGAAAACTATCCTTTGATCTGATAGTTGAGATTACAACCATTGTAGAACCCACATGCATGCTAATGGTTTGAATACAACACTGCATTTGAAATATATCACATTTAATACAAACAGTATCAAGTTGTAAAATTTGTACTGAAGTAGCTAGTACATATCATCCAACTTTATTTTATTGTACTGATTTATGACAGCACTCAAATTTGTTACCACTTTACTTTTACTGCATTTGCAGTACAGTGGTCTTACCCTCCAAGTGCTAACCTTGCAACTTACAGCATCACATTACCAAAATTTCTGTAATAGACAAAGTTTCTTTTCCTTTCAACTAAATCACAATTTGATATGATAGCTAATTTTATGCTTTCAAAATACTTACACATATGGTCAAAAGTGCACAACTTAACAACATTATGTTTTTTGCACATTAACACACTGAACATGAATAGCTGAGATCAGGTTTTTAACAGAAATGCACATTAGAAGAAAATTTTGATACCTTGTACATTCATTGTAATTAGCTTCCTTACAAGTGCATTGTATACCACATTACATTATTGTACATGCATAGATGCACACTCCACTAATGTCAGTATTAAGAGCAACATCACCAGTATCATTGTGTTCAGTTTATGTCATTTCACTATACAGTTAAGATGCACACTAGTCTGGTGTTAGTTTGCTGCTTCTGGTGTTGTTATGGTCAAACTATAATCAATGCAGTACCCAGAGTGTATAGTTCCAAACATCAAAGTGATGGACTTACTCTACCAGCTACCTCAGGTACTTTCCAACCCATTGAAGAACTGACTAGTAATGTTTCAATGTCATCTAGCTGGGACTATCAGTCTGCAGTGATAAATGTGATGTGGTTTGAATATTCTTATGAGGTCTCAGATTATATTAAATGTTATCCTTCACCAACTACTTTGAATGATTATGACAATTACGGTCCTATGAATGATTTAGAAGCAATTATACAACTACCTAATAAATGTGTGGTCAATGGTGTATACCAAGTATCAGTTTAGCCATTATTAAAAAACTATTTGGATATCAGAATGAACATCAACAATCAAGATGAGGCATCAACTACTGTAGCTGAAGACTCCGATTATTACCTCAGTCATCAATCTCATCATAGTCTATTGGCAAAATATCTCAAGAAAGCAGTCATTATTTTGGCTTGACGCATCGTACACCATCCTTGTACCAGTTTACAGACTGCATACACAAATACAATGACAATACTAACATATTTGTAATGTATTTGCCATCTTGTTGTTCAGTGGTAAACATTCTTCCAACGAGTTCTTTATCATATAATACAACATGGGCTGATACTGACTTGAAATATTCCCTCACCATCAGAGGCTTGTATCATGTCATTGTTAGATATCAGTTTACAATGCTGGTCTATTTGGATTATGGCAAGGATCACTCTCTAATATAATGGACAACATCGTATTGCTGCTCAACACGTACAGGGGAGGAAATCCAAGTACACATGACATAAGTGAGGGCTACCATACCAGAGCAATGGATATAGTGTATTGCAATTAGCAACTTCTGGACTTAGACTGCAAAACTGTATTCTATACCTGCATAAGTGTAACAACCACATCTTAATTGAATGCATTCACAAACATGCATAGTTCTATACAATTTGTGTTGCAACAATTAGTCAATATGCTAAATTTTCCTACATCACAGCAGTCTCATTATAAGAATTATTCTGTTGTATGGTTAAAACCACTAGCTATATAATTAAAGTGGGGAATAAATTGTTATGCAAAAATGATAAACATATTTGATAATTATGGCAACAATTTTTTAAGATTCTTTTATGCATAAAAATGTTGCCATGAACTTCCAGTTTGTATAGGTAACATCACACACATTTGAGTGTAATTAGGGAATAATTGTACAAAAATGTGTGTGATTAGTACTAAAATTATGCAGGGTACTGAAATGAGTATAACAACAATACAGAACGAAGTACTCTAATTTTGGTTGATACTTGACCAGTGCTATCACAAATCACTTACTATATATTCAGCCACACCATGTGACCACTAATGTCCTTGCTGTAATTGTCCCAACCTTTAGTTACTATTCATTATAGCTAATTTATTGGTTAAGTAAGCCAGTCAAGGCCTTCACAAAAACATGTTCCTAAAAGTAGCTTTTAAAAAAAATGAAAAAGCTTCCTACAGCAGCAATCGCAGGAATCGAACCCGAACCAGGCACCTCTTACTTTAAGAGGGTCAGTTGGTATCTTACCACTGTATCAAGTGTTTCCAAGTAGCTATAGGCTGTTTTGTATGGCTTATAAATACTACATGTTCACTAACCCTGTGGTCAACTGCTAAAAGCTTCGCCAAAAAAGTTTTTAACTAGCAAATAGATATATAGTTTTGACTAAAATTTGGTGTTTTAGTTAAAATACTTTAAATTGTACCTATAAAATTGCTATAAATTAATTTTGGAGAACTTTGAGACATTGTGAAAACTAAAATGGCTACAGCTTCTGGGGGGTGTACTCCCCAGACCCCCTGCTGCCAGAGACTCTATACTCCAGTCAACCCCCCTCAAATCTACAACTACTTCGTTATCTTCTGCCACTGCTGGCAAGACAAAAAGAAAAGTTAAAACAAAATTATATCAACTATATCTCATGATGCTGAAGCCGAAGAATTAAATATCAATCATGAAGGTGAGCACCAGTTAGGTCCAGGAAGGCCAAACTATATGTATGTGGACTGGGATAAGTAGTTGTAGCACTGCATGTAGTATCACCCCATGCTTTGTGAAAACAGCACTAACTTAAAGTTGGTGTCATCAGCGTATATAAAAGGAGTTGCAAATTGAATGAATTCGGGTAGGTTGTTAATGAAAATTACGAATAACAAAGGTCCTAAGACACTTCCTTGGGGCACCCGTTATGTAAATTCAGGGGTGCCCCAAGGAAGTGTCTTAGGACCTTTGTTATTTGTAATTTTCATTAACAACCTACCCGAATTCATTCAATTTGCAACTCCTTTTATATACGCTGATGACACCAAACTTCTATATGCAATTAGATCTCGTGAAGATACTGCAAAGTTACAAACTGATATCAACAGAGCTTCTAATTGGAGCACCCTGACTGACTTACCTTTCCACGAATCCAAATTTATTCATTTACGTTTCTTCTCGACTACAACAGTCCCCCCTACATACACCATCAATGGAAATCCTATTAAATGTCTAGCACAGCATAAAGATCTTGGAGTAACATTCACATCTGACTTCAGCTGGTCAGCACACTATAACAACATATGTACATAAGCTTACCAAACCTTAGGACTTATCAGAAGAACATTCCAGGTTAACAGTGCTGAGGCAAAGAAACGTCTATACCTAGCACTAGTCAGATCACAACTATTATATTGTTCACAACTATTGAGGCCTCAACTAATTAGAGACATTACTGCACTAGAACGCATTCAACGAAGAGCCACTAAATATATTCTTAACGATTATACATCCTCATACAAACTCAGACTGGAACGACTGCATCTCCTGCCTCTCATGTATTACTACGAACTCCAAGATATACTGTTTCTAATAAAATCATTAAAGTCACCCACTGATAATTTTAACATCTACAACTACATTACTTTTGCAAGAGGCAACACCAGATCTGGGATTAACCAAAAACTGAATCATCCAAGGACATCATCAGTAACACAACATCATTTTTACTTTAACAGGATAGCCAGACTATACAATTACTTACCAGTCATTGATCTTTCACTATCTACCAACACAATTAAATATCATTTAACTAACTTCTTATGGTCGCATTTTACTAATAACTTCAACCCTGAGAGAGCTTGTACATTTCACCTTTTGTGCCCTTGCCACCGCTGCTCTAGAGCACCAATTTCTACCAATTTTAACAAACTCTAGCTATCTATTGTTACAGTAATTATAAGTAACTAACAGTTGTAATTATTAGTTATTGCTCTGTATTGTATGTATGTTTCTTTGGCAGTGGGTATCTGTTACCCACTGACCTTTAATGCAGTCCTGAACTGCATTAAAAAGTATTAAAATAAAATAAATAAAATAAAGATTAATGACATGCGACTATGAATTAATGAATATTATGTGGTCTATATTAATTGCATAATTTTAAGATGACTATTACAGTTACTTACTTTCACAAATTACATGTGTTTTTTACTTACATTAAAAGTACATGCAGCTAAACATCCTATGCATACGCAGGGGCGGATCCAGAGTCTGGAAAGAGGGGGGGCACCTTTCTGAAAAACAGTTGAAGACCAAAAAAACTTGCTGAAAACCAGTTGAAGACAAAAAAAAAAAAAAAAATGGTCACGACAATAATAGCTAGTTATCCTTACCAACTATATCACGTCTGTTATGTAAAATAAAATCCTATTTATAGCTTCATAGGTAAGCTACACTGCCTCATGAACATTGTGACTGTTTTATTAGAGTAATTGACTGCTCTATTAGAGTATCTCGATCTTGTATGCAATTTCTTGAAGGGGGGGGGGGGCATTTGCCCCAAATGCCCCATCCTGGATCCGCCATTGATACGAGTACTGTGAACACACTATTGCTAGTGAAGGTGGTGCTGCTTAACCTCTATTGATCATGACTTCTATTAGGGTGAGAGATTGTGAAGAAACTGGTAAACACTTGACTTCAAATATCCACGCATGTTAATACTCTAATAGAGCAGTCAAGAATAATCAGGTCACTACTACGCTAAAATAACCACCTCTTTGCAATTGTGTGATGAGAAGCTAGGCCATTGATATCTGAAAGACATCTGAATATTCGTTTGTTTGAACTTAGAACTGCTATTTGAAAACATGCAATCACTATTATGGACTGATTTACATTGTTAGTGTGTAGCTAACAGTGGCTGAGCACTGAGCAGGCCTGAGTTTTGGCACCTTGAATATTCTACTCAAATGTCATTACTGTACCACACACAATGAATCTATGGCTGTAGTACTAAGCAGGCCGGAGCCCATGGTGACACAGTCCTGGACCACTTTTCAGCTACGTATACGTACTTTAATTTGTATGAGGAAAAGGATCGAGATACTCTAATAGAGCAGTCATTGTAATCAGTATATTCTAATAGAGCATTCAGTGTATATTATAGCCAGTGCTCTTACACTGCTTGGTCTAAATCATTTACATTGTTAATTGTCTTTAAATTACTTTTAAAAATGTTCCAATGAATCAACTGCATGGCATTGCATTAAGCCCATTGATCATGTATCTCATGAAAATAGCCGCGCCTCCACATGCCATTTCAAAGCATCTATTTTCAAAAATTCCCTTGAGAGAGCATGCCCCCAGACTCCCTAGCTTGACATACTTAGCACATGTAGTTGATTATTTCATGAAAGAGATATCTCTGACTTAAATATCACATCGGATCAATAAAAAGTATAGTGTACATGACTATGACCTCTGTTGCAGTCCATGGATGGCCTGACCACTCCAGAGTAAGTCAGTTTTTTGCGTTGAGTACAATTAAACTAGTCTAATAATTGGAGCATGGTATACTGTTGCATTAACTAAGCTGGAGCATGACATGTAGGAAAGTACTCAAGAGTCTTCTGAAACAGTTTCTTCCATCCAACCAGAGAATCAACCTGCAAATGCTGTACCACCCATGCTTGAAAGTGTTTGTGAATCAGTTGAGTCACAAGCAGACCCTCTCAATTACGTCAATGTATAACTTACTTCGCCTTGGTAAAAAAAATTTTTCTGGCTACGCCACTGGCTAATAATATATTATTATCACTTGTTTGTGATCAATTATGTACATGTGTACCTCCTGAAATAAAATTTGCCTGTTGTAAGATCTATTGGCTGTACAAGGTCCATTATGTTGCCAATATGTAACACCCTTATTTGGGTCAACTACAAAGGTTAACTACATTGGCTACATTTATATCTGATAAGCATATAAAGAGTTAGACTCCAGTCAGTAGAAGTCAGGTTGATATTACCAGTATTCCATGAATGTATGCATTTTTATTTGCTGATATATGTACAACAAGTTTGTATACACAAGTATTTTGATTGAAAGATCCCTAGTTTTGTACAATGTTATGAGTATTAGCTATACAGCTTATGAAAACAGTTTGATAAAAAAGGATTTGTGAGACTGCAGTTGCTATTGTCATGCTAGCTATATATCACCATGTATAAAAGTCTTTGACTTCATGTAATAGTATGACTCGTGTCAATATAATTGTAAGGAAATTATTTGGATGAAAGTTTCCACTTGGCTAAAATCTGGCAGATGAAACTGAACGTTGAAAAGTGTGTTTTCCTACAATGGAAATTAAAATCCTACATATACTTCCACTTAGCTACTGTATTGATAGTAAGGCACTTGCACTAAAAAAAACCAGTATCTGTACTTAAGTATATATATCATGTGTCTTCAGTGGTGCAACTACATTGATCATCTTCTATACTAAAGCAACCCCCGGCTACGTGTCTTAACTTTCTAAAACAATATCTCAGTACTGACTCTGGTGCTGAAACATCCTAAAGAATCGAAGTAAAGACACTGAACAGCTTAATATAAAATGTATCAATTTAGCGTGGACGTTCAAAGGCGCCGCTCAGGATTTAACTCGCATATATTTCCCGGGAAATATCATATTTAAATTGCTCCCTTTAATCTCAGTCCAATTTTTGTCTAGCACTTCAACATCTAGTGCTAGGGGTGGTGGCAAGGGGTGCTGGTTACCCCGGGAAAAAAAAATGGGAACGCAGTTTGCTCATGGTTGTGATGACCAACGAGTTCAAAGATATGAAACGCTTGGACTCGTTTTATTGAGCGACACGGAGCATTTTATTGTGGGTTTTAGTTTACACACTAGGCAAGGCTCAGTGTAGTTGCTAAGTTTAGATGATTTGACAGTAACTAAACTACATTCTAAGATGAATGATCTCATTGATCTGTAAAGCGATCACTTGGGTGATGCATGGATGCGTATTTCCATAGATAATATACCTACTGACAGTAGGTATATTATCTATGGTATTTCTACCCACTGTGTGGGGGGCATGTCAGCCATTGAGCAACCACGAAACAAGAAGAATAGTGACAACTAGGTGAGTAGCTTATAGTCCTAAGTACTTAACTTAATGTGTTAGTTACAAACTGCAACGCTGTAAAAGATTAGTGAATTGCTCTGCCACAATACTCACTACTTTTAGGTAGTGACGTTCACTACTTTTTGTAGTGAACGTCACTACTTTTTGCAGTGAACGTCACTACTTGGTGGTCAATGTAGTGACGTTCACTACAAACTTAGTAGTGAACGTCACTACACAAAAATAGTGAGTACTGTGGCAGCCATTGGTTAGTCTCGTGTGGCCAGACCACTTTTTTCCGTGTATTGGTTGGGGAAAAAAGGGTCTGGTACAACTCCAATAGCTGTTTACTTCTGAGCCGTCCCCAGATTCCGGGGACGTTAATTGAATAACATTGGTCACAAAGGAGGTAACTATGAAGTATTCCTACACTCCTGCTCCGGTTGTGAGTCTTGTTATGAACTTTCAAGACGCTATAAAAGAGACATCGGAGCAAATTAAGATTCGTTTAAAGGATAAACAGATCTTGAGTTTACTTACTGACATCATCGGTGCCTCCTTTGCGGCCAATGTTATTCAATTAGCGTCCCCAGAGTCTGGGGACGGCTCAGAAGTAAACAGTTATTGGAGTTGCACCAGATCCTTTTTTCCCCAGCCAATATATGGAAAAAAGCGGTGTGGCCACGCGAGACTAACCATTGGTAGTGACGTTCACTACATTTAGTAGTGACGTTCACTAGTTTGTTTTTACTGTGAAGGTTTAATGTATTATTAAAAACTTTACACCCCCAGAATCAATCCCACAATTGAAAGAGGACCTAGCTAACAGTTACAAATTTATTCAGAGCCAATTTATTTCATTTCATTACCACAAAAACACATTTCAGAGCTCCTTTTTTCCTGACACTGTACCCAAATGGAACAAATTACCAGACCACATTGTAAATTCATCATCATTCTATTGATCAATTCAAGTTGATAATTGCTATGTAATTATTTTACAGTGAAACCTGTCTAATCAGGTCACTGCATAGAGAGGTCACCTGTCTAAACTGGCCATTATAAAAGTCCCCACATGTGCCAACTGTGTACAAAGTGGAAAGTACTATGTCTTTCAGAAATCACTTAGAAAACATCACTACTAAAGCAACAAGAATGTTAAATTTTCTCCGCAGAAACTTGTATAGATGCAATCAAGAAGTCAAATGCATGGCATATACCCATCTTGTAAGACCTATACTGGAGTATGCATCGTGTGTGTGGGACCCTTACTTCGACAAAGATCAAATGTGACCGGATTTGCGAAAAGGTACCTTTTTCACACATAAAATTTGACCCATTTTTTCAACTTTCAAACTTTGTAACTTATGTATCATTGCAAGCACGTGTCTATAATTTTCCATGAATATGCCTAAATTATGTGGCTACATTTTGATACAAAAAGAAAGTCAATCAGTGCAAGGAGTCAACAGTTATGACATTTTGTTTGTTGGTATGTCAAATGTGTGAAAAAGGTACCTTTTCGCAAATTCGGTCACAAATTATGACTGGCAAAGTGGAACAGCATTTCTACTACTTTAGAGGATATTCAGTGGCAGTCACTTGCACAGAGAAGACAAACATCAAGGCTTAAATTATTTTTTAAGACAGTTCATCATACATCAGGATTAAAAATCCCAGATCATTATAATCAAGAAGCTTTAGTGCAATCAATTAGATCTTATCATCATTTATACTTCTCAATACCATTTATAAACACTAATCCGTATGAATTTAGTTATTTCCAAAGAACAAGTGATGAATGGAATCATATACCCCACCATTTACTTGAGTTGGAATCAGTTGATTTATTTGTAGTGAATGTAATTGCATGTATGTAAGTAGTTAGCTAATCATGTACGTGTGTATTTGATTTTTCTTGGGGCTGGTCCCCCTGGACACATCAGTAATTACTGGCTGTCCAGTATAATTAAAATAAAATGCTAATGTATAAAACAAATGGGGTGAGTGATCTGTAGTACTTTCACCTATCAGGTGAGTGTGCCCTGAGTGATAAAAAAATATATATATATATATATATGTATATCACTTATACCACAACTGTGTTGGGATTTTGCTGCGGCCCAAGGGGTAAGGGTGTATATATCAGCAAAATCCCTCACAGCTGTGGTATAACTATTACATATCTAACATTTGTACATCTGATACTACAATGTGAATTGTGTTTGGGACCTCCATCAACAATTTTGTTAGAAAGATGTGCTGCAAAATGGGTCACATCAGTGTATAATCCAATGAGTAGTGTTACATACTTACCAATTAGACTGGATAATCAGAGTTTACAAAGAAGAAGTGTTAATTACCACCTAAATTTATTGCCTAAACACACTGTGATTTACCATCCATTCAACTGTTCCTGTATAACACCTCCACAGCATACCCAACTAGACTTTTCCATCAATACAGATACGTCACTCCAGTTACCAAAACGATTACTTACTGACAGAGTTTCTTCCTCCGCACTATCAAATAATGGAACAGTCTCACAGATCACATCACTGAAGCAGAAACTTTAGAACAATATCACATAGCTACTAAGCATAGATTTGTTCTGTAGCTTATTTTTTGTTTTGTTGTTTTTAAGGGTCTAATTAGCCCTCCTGGATATTATAAGCTCTACCTAATCCAATATCCAGAAACATAATTACTCACACAGCCAGATCACTTTCCTAACCCACACAAGCTGTTTGGATACATGTGGCTAAGGTAAAGCCTCAGTACATAGTTGAGTTGTGGAATCATTGTCTGGGATGCCTCTTCACTACTGAGGATAAATCAATCTATTCCTTTTAGAGCAGTACTATAAGTCCTAAAGCCAGACTTATGCTTACACAGAAAAGAATAAGTAGTGAATAGTGGGCAAATAGTGAGCGTCACTGTACATTTTAGTGATTGTCACTAAGAATTTCCTGTGATGTTCACAATTTGCCACAGTATTTAGCTACTAAATATAATCTAATCAAAAACAGCCAAGCTGTTAAAAAAAGCGCTGCCTCCAAAAAGGCCATGGTGAAAAAAGATGTGAAATCCAAGGTGGCGGCCAAGAAATGGCTGTGATGGTAGGTTAATGGTTAAATTTTAATAATGACAATTCAGGTGAATTTGGTGCCAAGACCAAGTGGCACAAAATTCACCTGAATTGTCGTTATTAAAATGTAACCATTAACCTACCATCACAGCCATTTCTAGTGGCACAAAATTCACCTGAATTGTCGTTATTAAAATATAACCATTAACCTACCATCACAGCCATTTCTTGGCCGCCACCTTGAATTTCACATCTTTTTTCACCATGGCCTTTTTGGGGGCCACGCTTTTTTTTACAGCTTGGCTGTTTTTGATTAGATATCACTTCTTTTTGTATTTGTATACTGCAAAGCCGGCCTATGGCTGGCTTTGGGGCTTTTTTAACCCATGTGTTTTTTCTTTACCACAGGAAGAAGAAAAGAACTTAAAGAAGATTTGTAATACTTCAATTATTTTGATTTTATTAGTAATTATACAAATTATATACATATATTTATTACATGCCCATTATTCCCCACAGGATATTTTTTTGCAGCTGATCTTTCTACTGGGTGACTTGAAATGTAGCTGAACTATATACAGGATGGTTTCTTTGTAGCTGAACTCTCTACAAGGTGACCTCTTCTAGCTGGTCTATCTACAGGGTGATTTGTTTGCAGCTAAACTCTCTACATGGTGGTTTCTTTGTAGCTGAACTCTCTACAGGGTGATTTGTTTGTAGCTGAACTCTCTACAGGGTGATTTGTTTCTAGCTGAACTCTCTACATGATGATTTCTTTGTAGCTGAACTCTCTACAAGGTGACTTCGTCCAGCTGATCTCTCTACGGGGTGATTTGTTTCTAGCTGAACTCTCTTCAGGTGATTTGTTTGCAGCTAAACTCTCTACATGGTGGTTTCTTTGTAGCTGAACTCCCTACATAATGGTTTCTTTGTAGCTGAACTCTCTACAAGGTAACTTCTTCTCTACAGGGTGATTTGTTGTAGTTGAATTCTCTACAAGGTGGTTTGTTTGAGGCTGAACTCTCTACATGGCGGTTTCTTTGTAGCTGAACTCTCTACAGAGTGATTTGTTTGCAGCTGAACTCTCTACATGATGGTTTCTTTGTAACTGAACACTCTACAAGGTGACTTCTTCTAGCTGATCTTTCTACAGGGTGAATTGTTTGTAGCTGAACTATCTACAAGGTAACTTCTTCTAGCTGATCTCTCTACAGGGTGATTTGTTTGTAACTGAACTCTCTACATGATGGTTTCTTTGTAGCTGAACTCTCTACAAGGTGACTTCTTCTAGCTGATCCTTCTACAGGGGGGTTTATTTGTAGCTGAGCTCTCTACAAGTGATTTATTTGCAGCTGAACTCTTTACGTGGTGGTTTCTTTGTAGCTGAACTCTCTACAAGGTGACCTCTTCTAGCTGATCTCTCTACAGGGTGATTTGTTTCTAGCTGAACTCTCTACAGGTGATTTTTTGCAGCTAATACTCTACATGGTGGTTTCTTTGTAGCTGAACTCTGTACATGATGGTTTCTTTGTAGCTGAACTCCTTACAAGGTGACTTCTTCTAGCTGATCTTTCTACTGGGTGATTTGTTTGCAGCTGAACTCTCTACATGGTGGTTTCTTTGTTGCTGAACTCTCTACAAGGTGAATTCTTTTACCTGACCTCTCTACAGGGTAATTTGTTTGTAACTGAACTCTGTACAAGGTGCGTTTTTGTGGGTGATCTCACTGCAGGTTGATTTGTTTGTAGCTGAACTCACTAAAGGGTGATTTGCTTGTAGCTGAACTCCTTGCATTGTGTCTAGTTTCTAGCTGATCTCTCTACAGGGTGATTTGTTTGTAGCTGATCTCTCTACAAGTTGATTTGTGTGTAGCTGATCTCACTGCAGGTTGATTAATTTGTAGCCGCTCTCTCTACAGTGTAATTTGTTTGTAGCTGAACTGTCTATAAGGTGATTTGTTTGTAGCTGATCTCTCTGCAGGTTGATTTATTTTAGCTGAGCTCTCTACAGGCTGATTTACTTGTAGCTGAACTCCTTACATTGTGTCTAGTTTCTAGTTGATCTCTCTACAGGTTGATTTGTTTGTAGCCGATCTCTCTACAAGGTGATTTGTTTGTAGCTGAACTCTCTATAAGGTGATTTGTTTGCAGCTAAACTCTCTACATGGTGGTTTCTTTGTTGCTGAACTCTCTACAGGGTGTTTTGCTTGTAACTGAACTCTCTGCAGGGTGATTTGTTTCTAGCTTATCTCTCTACAAGTTGATTTGTGTGTAACTGGTCTCTCTACAAGCTGATTTATTTGTAGCTGATCTCTCTGCAGGTTGATTTGTTTGTAGCTGATCTCTCTACAAGTTGATTTGTTTGTTGCTGATCACTCTAAAAGTTGATTTGTTTGTAGCTGAACTCTCTGCAAAGTGTTTTGTTTGTAGCTGACCTCTCTTCAGCGTGATTTGTTTCTAGCTGATTGCTCTACAGGTTGATTTGTTTGTACTAGTAATAGCATGGGTAGCAGTGAAATTTGGGATAAATATCACGAGTGGTGTATTGGAAATGGGGATAAATTTCACGAGGCAAAGCCGAGTGAAATTTACCATTTCCAATACAACAAGAGTGGTATTTATCCCAAATTTCACTGCTACCCATGCTATTCCCAGTTAATACCATACTCGCTGCATATGCGCATGCTGTGCATTAGCGTTGCTATGTACGCAATTTGTCACTATGTACTAAACACGCGTCGACACTAATTGGTGCTACATTGTTAACAAATTCTAGCCAATGAAATTGCAATTACAACTTTTTCACTGCTGTCAGTGAAATACGGGATAAATTTCACTGCTACTATTGAGACTTTTGCACGGGCAGTGAAACAGGTATGGTATTAGTAGATGAACTATCTATACGGTGATTTGTTTGTAGCTGATTTCTCTGCAGATTGATTTGTTTTAGCTGAACTCTCTACAGGGTGATTTGTTTCTAGCTTATCTCTCTACAGGTTGATTTGTGTGTAACTGATCTCTCTACAAGCTGATTTGTTTGTAGCTCATCTCTCTGCAGGTTGATTTGTTTCTAGATGATCTCTCTAAAGGTTGATTTGTTTGTAGCTGAACTCTCTGCAAAGTGTTTTGTTTGTAGTTGATCTCTCTACAAGTGTAGCTGACCTCTCTTCAGGGTGATTTGTTTCTAGCTGATCGCTCTACAGGTTGGTTTGTTTGTAGCTGAACTCTCTACAGGGTGATTTGCTTGTAGCTGAACTCCTTACATTGTGTCTAGTTTATTCTAGCTGTTCTCTCTACAGGGTGATTTGTTTGTAGCTGATCTCTCTACAAGTTGATTTGTGTGTAGCTGATCTCTCTGCAGGTTGATTTGTTTTAGCTGAACTCTCTACAGGGTGATTTGCTTGTAGCTGAACTCCTTACATTGTGTCTAGTTTCTAGCGGTAATTTGTTTGTAGCTGAACTCTCTATAAGGTAATTTGTTTGTAGCTGATCTCTCTGCAGGTCGATTTGTTTTATTAGCTGAATTCTCTACAGGGTGATTGCTTGTAGCTTAACTCCTTACATTGTGTCTAGTTTCTAGCTGATGTCTCTACAGGGTGATTTTTTTATAGCTGATCTCTCTACAAGTTGATTTGTGTGTAGCTGATCTCTCTGCAGGTCGATTTGTTTGTAGTCGATCTCTCTACAGGGTAATTTGTTTGTAGCTGAACTCTCTATAAGGTGATTTGTTTGTAGCTGATCTCTCTGCAGGTTGATTTGTTTTAGCTGAACTCTCTACAGGGTGATTTTTTGTAGCTGAACTCTCTACAGGGTGATTTGTTTTTAGCTTATCTATCTACAGGTAGATTTGTGTTGTTGCTGATCGCTCTAAAGGTTGATTTGTTGTAGCTGAACACTCTGCAAAGTGTTTTATTTGTAGCTGATCTCTCTACAGGGTAATTTGTTTGTAGCTGAACTCTCTCCACAGTGACTTGTGTGTAGCTGAATTCTGTGTAGCTGAATTCTCTAGAGAGTGACTTAATTGTAGCTGAATTCTCTACAGGGTGCATGACTTGTTTATAGCTGAACTTTCTTCAGTGTGACTTGTAATGTTCTGAATCTCTATAGTGATATATTTGCTTAACTCTCCACATGGTGACTTGCTTCTTGCTGAACTGTCTATAAGATTAACTTTTTGCAGCTGAACTCCCTACAGAATAACTTGTGATGTAATAAAATTCTATAATGGAGTAAATAAATTAGCCTAATGCTCTATTAGGGTGACTGTTCTATTAGAGTATCTCGATCTCGCATTTACTACACGGAGTTGGCTTTCGAATCATAACTCAGTGGTTTGTAATCCGATTCTTCTGTACTACTGCAAGGACTTTCTATGAAGATTATTCCAGCTATACACCGATTTTCAGCTCATTGCTCTAAGCGGTTTGCCTAGTAGGCGTGAAAACTAATACTTTTTTATTCATAAAAATCGATCGCGTAATTGTGACACAGGTTGGGTTTTGTGTCATATCTCCATGGTCTTTATCTCGATTCCTTTCAAACCACTAAAAGGCACTCCTACGATGGTTACTCCATCTACATAGCAATTTTCAACTCATTTCCATGAAGCGGTTTACTCTGTAGGCGTGACAACAAATCGATCTTGTTTTACACGAATAATCGGTCATAATTCCTGAACCATTCATCGGATTTGTACCAAATTTGATGCTAGGATTCGCCTTTGGACTCCCTTTCTGTGTGCCAAATTTCATGGCGATCGGAGTACGCATTTACTTGTTATAGCAATTTTTGCAAGTGTGCGAAAAGACGAAGAAGAAAAAAAAAACGAAGAAAAAAAACGAAACCTTGGCAGCTCGTATCTCGGAAATGGCTGGAGCGGTTTTCTTCAAATTTGGAATGTAGACTCCCCTCGCTGGTGGGCAACTGTGTAGCAAATTTGGTTTCAACCGGATAAGTGATCACTGAGATACAAAGGTGTGAAAATGACGTTTTCGTTCTTCCTGTCAATATACTCACGGGTGTGGCGCGCCGGCTTCTTGGGCCGCACGACACACTACCGTGTGTCTTGATATAATAAATTTAATACTACAATGTGAATTGTGTAATGTGAATCTACATAATTCACTGATGTAAATTATGGGGGAAGGCACAAGTTATAGATATCTTGATTTTATACTAACAGCTATTGGTTCCTCTGATCAGTTGACACAAATTGACTGTAAATATAGCAATTCCAGTAAAAAATCTTGATCAAGGAAACACATGTACATAACATACACTAACTTTTATATTTTTGTGACTGATACACAGAATCAATTGGTTTGTTAAATTTGTGTGGGCCACACAATCCGGCTGTTATTACATTAAGAGATGGTAAACAACATGTGACAGTCAAAGAGGAAAACCATATTTACACAACTATCTGTTGTGGTGGCCAACTACTAATTGAGCAATTAAAGCTAATCAACTGGCCACAATTATAACAATGGTGGGGAATTACCATCTCAGTACCTAATGTAAACAGACTACATTCCTACAGTACGTCAGTGCACATTACTCATAAGTTACATAATCTTATGTAACAATATCAATAACAATATTAAAGTAGTACATGAACATAAAATTAATATAATCAAGAGTTAATATTATTAACTCTTGATATAATCCTGTAGCTATATAGCGAGATAAAATTTATGATGAGACTAGGAGTGCACATTTTTTTTGTTGTGTAGGCCAAGCAGTTCAGAATCGAAGTCATGGTCAAAAACATGCAGTCTCAAGCTCCTAGCAACTATCTCTAAATATAATATAACAACAAACACAAATGAATGTGCCAAGCTACTGTGTGCATAGCAACATGATATCAGCACCAGTGCATGCAACATTACATTAGAAGTACAAAAGTTAGGCATATAGCTGAAGCCAGTTTAGATGAGTACACATTTCATTCTGTATCGCTTAATTTAGTGTCACTACTTTGAGAAATTAAACTGTTAACTAATTCCAAGTGTGTAATGATGCTGAATATATAGATTACAAAAGTAGTGTTGGTTACTAAGTAAGAAACCCTATAAATCTTTATTATGGTACATCATAATTTTCTGTTATATAGCTCATGCATTGTGGGTGTATTTACAGCACATGCAGGTGTCATTAAGTTTGTAGTATATATATGTTGTAAAAGTATTATTCATAATGTTGTTGGATGCATCCGATTGCAATAGCAAGAAACTTTGTGGTGTGTCATATACCACTACAAGTAGATTACATACATAGCTGGCCTGCAGTATTTTTGCATTCATGTTTACTGTGATTAGTCACACTTATTGCACTGCATGCTTTGGTGGTTAGTTGTTTAGTCATTGTCTCATTAACTAGTTATGGTTAGAGATTTGTTATATATGTGTCTGTTGCACACCTACAACTTGCAAGAATCCTATCATCCATTGATTCTATTTCTGTGAGTAATAATTACAGGAGCCCATGCAAAGTTCCTGCTCACATGATATTGATTTTCACATTATGATGTCTATATACATGTAGCATTGTGCATAACACATATGGTACAATTAATTGCACACACCACACATGCATGACAGTTTTCCAGTGAAGAAGTATTAATGGTAATATGTAGTACACAGTCAACCTTCTCCTACAGCACTAACTTGTTTTTATAAAATAATGACTAAAAAATAACAGCAATGGTTGTAGGCAAGTAATGTTCGGACTTTTTCTACTCATGGAAATGTTATATTTTTGAAATGCTAATTTTTATAAAGATTGCTTACAAAGACTGTCTACTAACACCATTTCTTTTGCCATGTGACCAACGTATGACTTGTATCCACAATAAAACCTCATAATGGAACTAGTGGTTTCTTGAATATAAATTAGATAGGGCCCACAGGCCATCAAGTATCAATTTCTTCTTCTGTGCAAGAACACATCAGCATTAATAGTATCATTTAGGGAAGGAGCTTGTACAGTCTATATGTGACTGAATTTGACAAAACAAGGCTTCGACACACAAAGCTTTGTTAGGAGATATGGCGATTTTAAGGAATCATTGTGTAATAACTTCCCAGTGCCTACAGCTGTGCAAACAAAATTTGCACCAATTGTTCATCTGTTCACTAGCTATCACTGAGTGGGTGTATACATTTCTGATACCCAAAATTTGCCGTTTTGAGCAGCTATTTTCGAGCGGGTTATAATATCACAGGTGGTAGTAATGGGGTGGGAGGGTGGGGGTAGTAATGGGGTGGGAGGGTGGGGGTGGACGGTGGTCTTAATATACGGGTATAAAATGAAGTAAGACGATTGGAATCCAGAGGCCAAGTTTGGGCTCTTCATGGCCCTCCATGGCCCTCAAATTACTCCAAATTGACTGAGAACACTATTGGCGAGCTCTCTGTGAAGTCCCAGCTCACTACACACCATTATCACAAAGCCATGGCCATTTAATGGTGCCAATCTCACACTCGTGGCTTTGACAGGGTCGGAAGAAAGCTGTTACAGAAGTCAGTGCTGAAGGAAGTACAGTGTGAAATATGATAGTGTATTAGACCAGCAATCCATTTCTGGTAAAATCGTAAGTTTGATTTTGTGTGTGTGGAAGCCTTGTTATGTGAAATCCGGTCACATATATAACAGATTATACAATAAGCTATCAGGTCAAATCAAGCAAAATCTGAATTGTCCATCGCCAGCTTTTATATCCAATTGCATATGTATTTATATAGCACTGCATACTTCTAGTAGGCATTCCAGTATCCGAGATTTTTTAATTAAAAAATTATCCGTATATTCCCCAATAGAACCCTGGCACAAAATGACAACTCGTGTTTAACTTGGGATTGTTCCGTCGTCCGAGCTCCAATGAGGATGAAAATCGCTGTGGGGTTTGTCCACACGCTGATCATCATGAAAATCTTAGTGTTATCGTGCGCGTTGCATATAAGTAAGTTCTGTGTTGTTTTGTAATCTTTTCAAACCTTGTAATGTATGTAGAATACTTTAAAACTTTAAAAAACGTACTGTCGGGTGGAAGGTAGTCACTGGTGCTTACTTTAAAGGCGCGTAGTTACTTCACTCGGGTTAGCGATCTTCAGCTCCAGAGCAATTTTCTTATGGCTGTGTCATCAGCTCAAAAGTATAAACCACTTCAGAGTCGGCATAACAATGCCATAATTGAAACCACAACTCCACCTTAGGTATTGTTGCATCATTGTGGCACCTCCACTTTAGTTGTTTACTTTATAAGTTGCTAACTTGATGTTTTTACCAACTTGAGATAGCCACTTGCCTATGGGTATACACCACTGTATTGAGAAGTGTGCAGTAGGTGAAACATATTTGCTCACCACAAAGCATACAAAGATCGCTGAGATCCAATAAGACCTGAAGTTACTCTCATTACATGTACAAATTTGCAGCTAGGAGCAACTGCAGTTTCAAGATAGTCAAAATTGCTAGATGGCTTCCTGATTCAATTGTGCCATTTTTCCTTGTAAAATGTATGGGAAGCCCTGGAGAAAAAATGTACCTTTTTTCAGTTTTTAAGCACTGTGCATGCCAAAGTAGCTAATTCCAACCCAACAAACTATATATTTCTGAGATCGACAATCAATACTCTATCTATTGAGCATATAAAAAGCCCGTTTTTCCAAAATTTAAAAATCGGTCTGGAATGCCTACTTCTAGCTTATTTTATCACACACAGAGAATTCAAGTGACAAGTTAGTGTAGCTACATACCTGTATCACTGCAATGTATACACAAACATTTATAGCTAAATAAGAGTGTATGATGCATGCAGTGGTGGATCTAGAAATTTCACAGAGGGGTTTCAGGTTAAGGAAGTTTTCAATAACTGTGATCCGAGACTGAGAATTAAGTCCTGCTGAGATGAATGTTAATTAGCTCAGTCTTTGATAGCTCAGTTGTCTATAGCTAGGCAGTAAAAAAATCACTCCACAACATTGCAGTTGAATCTTATCAATCCAGGAAGTTTTGAAACAATATTATTAGTATAGGGGCATGGTCTCATATATCCGCTTTCGTTCTTTACTTTGATGCAGTGTTATGTAAATTCAGCTATGCTATATACAAAAAGGTTAACAATTGTAAGGAATTTTACAAGGTATAGTGTTATATATAGGAATCATTACAGTAAAGAGAGACAGATCATCATGATCACCTGAAGTACAAATTTAATCCCTACTTTAGCAATGCTGGTTTATTGCTGTAAATGTTTAACATGCTTCTGGTGACAATCTCCCTTGTTTAAACACTTTTTATTGTAGTGATGCCTATGTAAAATTCTAAATGTTTTGTTTGACAGGTATTTATGTATATACATGAAACACTGTTGCATGCAAGTAACTGCATGCATGCAAGAATGCATATAAAAGTGCACGCATTACTTTATTACTGACTGTTGTGTTGAACACTGTGCTAAGCAGTCAAAATGAAACTTACTTGCCTTTTGTTGCTTGTTGCAAGTTTTTACCTGTATTGCAATGGTCTAACAGTGTACAATGTGTCTCCTGGAGTATATGGTACTAAGAGAGAAAGTACTGGATTTTACTTGTCATCTACTAGCACCTTTAAACCTATTGGAGCGCTCTCAACTAGAATTCACGTGACTAATCCAGCAACACTTTTCATTCACTATCAATTGTCATTTTATGACAGCAGTTGTGACTTTAAGAGTATTCTTCAAGTAAACTCGTTTAATGCGGGATCAATGGTGCATATTGGAAGCCAGCAAAATTACAAAACAGCTACAGGGTATTACATGGCCTATATTAACCCTGGTTACTACAACATTGAGGTGCAATATACAGCATCCAGCAGTATCTCAGAGTCCTCTAGTAGTCTCTACTTGACTTCTGTTATTAATGTGATGTGGTTTGAAGGGACATATATGGCTTCTGATGGAATAAAGTGCTATCCAAGTGCACCATCTATGAACACGTATAAAATACTCAGTCCAATAAGATACACAGATGCAGTGCTTTACACACCTTCAAATAGAGTTATTCTTGCAGCTTATCAATTTTCAGCATATACCTCAAGTTCATCTGGGTATATGATGGCAAGAATTAAGGTCAACGACCAGCAAATAAAGTCAACAACCATGATTAATCAAGGGTATTTTGTAGACTTCAGTGGTCTGTGGATGAAGTATCATTATGATGGAGAATATCACTTTGGACTAACATATCGTAACTCGTACAGCTCCTACTTTGAAGATTGCCGAAATTCTTACAAAGATAACAAAAACATATTTGCTACAACCTTACCTTCTCGATGCAGCATGCTATGCAATGATGAGCCTACTACTACCTGGTACTATTCTGCTAGCTCATGGAGGAATACTGATTTATCCTGCACATTTTCACTTAGTCAAGATTCCCATTTGCTTATCAGATACCAGTTTAGCACACCAGGTCGAAGTACATACACCATAACAAGTTTAGTATTTAATAATGTTCTACAACCACATACCACTTCAGTTCGAGGAGCCAAAAGTTATTCTGGCAACACAGGTTTCTGGCAAGGAGTACTTTCAAGTGGAACATACACTATAACTGTCCAGGTTAAGAGTGGCAGCAGCTATTATCATTACGTTGCAGGTTCTAGTTATGAGGAATATGCTCGAGCCATGGAAATAGTACGATGCTACTAAATTCCTTGCAGATGATATTATTTTGCACACATAAGAAGCACTTTTGTAACTCTCTTATATTTTTGCATTTATTGCAAGAGGCCAAATGCATACAAGTGATATTATTTTGCACACATAAGAAGCACTTTTGTAACTCTTATATTTTTGCATTTTTTGCAAGAGACCAAATGCATACAAGTGACACATGGATTGCTATGCTGCTTGTTTCACAAATACGTATATATATATATATATATATCGATCAATTTATAGTTGTAGGTATTTGGAAAAATAAATTTTGTGATTTTGCATGCCGGCATCAATCAGTTGAAAGAACTTTTCGTGGGAGGATCAAAGCAAAAAAGTGTTCTATATTCACCATAAACACCGAAGTGTTCTATATTGGGCAGTTATAGAACACTTTAATAGACTACAGTTCTATATCAGGTAGTTATAGAACTGCCAGGTCTATTTTGTAGGCTGATAGCCTACTTTGAGTGGGTAATCACTCAGTTCTGGCCAGTAAAACCAATCAACCAAGCCAGTGTCAGTGTAGGCTGATAGCCTGACTACGCTGGCTGACTAGTCAACCTAACCAGTAAGAGCAAAACCACTAGATTTAACACTTGAATATTTCGATGATGGTTGCTTGTGGTCAACAGCAGTGAACGTTCTTAGTACGTTTTGCTCACATAAACGGACGAGTCCTAGGAATATCACGGAAATATGCTTATTAAAGTACCGCAATCAAAAACTTTTGGTATTGAGAAGACGGACTAGTCTCACCAGGAGCCTGGTCTCACAAAACAACTAATGAAGGCGCAGCACAGTGCAACGTAGGCGAAACACAGGCGCAATGCCTATTCTACCGATGATAACACTCCTCCGTTAGTTTCTAATTGTGTCTTGTGTGTACCGGCTTCAAGTTGACAGTTCTCTATACCAGGCATTGCCTTTCGCTCGTGTTATATTTGCCTCTCGCCCATTCTTTTCGTGCTATATTTCCCGTATAGCACTAGCGGCAGTGCTTTATCTAATACATATCAAGACACACGATAGTGTGTCGTGCGGCCCAAGAAGCCGGCGCGCCACACCGTGAGTATATTGACAGGAAGAAAGAAAACGTCATTTTCACACATTTGTATCTCGGTGATAGCTTATCCGATTGAAACCAAATTTGCTGCAGAGTTGCCCGCCAGCTAGGGGAGTCTACATTCCAAATTTGAAGGAAATCACGCAAGCCATTTCCGAGATATGAGCGGCCAAAGTTTTTTTTTTTTTTTTTTTTTGAAACTATCAGAATAATGATGAAATGACAAAATTACATACAGAGCCTCGGACACATGCGACTACAAAGATAAGATCCGCGTAGGCATGGCAAGGATACATACAAAAATAATTAACTACAAAACTTAACTTAAAGTGTCCAGGTTGGATTACTACGTGCATAAAAGATTCTCTGAGAGGAAGTTATAGCCACAGCAGCTGCTCTATCAAGCAATGCTTTCGTCTTGGAAAAACTCAGATTTGAAACTCTTTTCATAGATGTTACTGTCTCTGTAAGGTAATGGCCAAGGCAACCAATTTCAACTGTGTGGTAATGACTAACAAAACCCAAGCGGTCAAGCTCAGCAATAATTTGCAGATATTCTGGCTTCTCCTGCTTACGTTCTCGTGCAGCAGAAAGGTCAGCACGAGAATTAAATGGGCAGGTAAGTTCCAGAAGTACAACAGATTTCATTTCTGCATTATATATAACAATGTCAGGTCGGTGAGAACACACTAGTACAGCAGGGGGAATGGTGGCAGGAGGTTTTCTTTTTCTTCGTCTTTTCGCACACTTGCAAAAATTGCTATAAAACGCAAACGCGTGCTCCGATCGCCTTGAAATTTGGCACACAGAAAGGGAGTCCAAAGGCGCATCCTAGCATCAAATTTGGTGCAAATCCGATGTCAGAATGGTTCAGGCGTTATGACCGATTATTCGCGTAAAACAAGATCGATTTGTTGTCACGCCTACAGGGTAAACCGCTTCATGGAATGAGCTGAAAATTGCTATGTAGATGGAGTAACCATCGTAGGAGTGCCTTTTCGTAGTTTGAAAGGAATCGAGATTAAGACCACGGAGATATGACACAAAACCCAACCTGTGTCACAATTACGCGATCGATTTTTAGTGATAAAAAAGTATTAGTTTTTACGCCTACTAGGCAAACCGCTAAGAGCAATGAGCTGAAAATCGGTGTATAGCTGGAATAATCTTCAGAGAAAGTCCTTGCAGTAGTATAGAAGAATTGGAGTACAAACCACTGAGTTATGATTCGAAAGCCAACTCTGTGTAGCAAATGCGAGATCGAGATACTCTAATAGAACAGTCATCCTAATAGAGCATTCAGCTAATTTATTTACTCCATTATAGAATTCTATTACATTACAAGTTATTCTGTAGGGACTTCAGCTGCAAACAGTTAATCATTACAAGTCACACTGAAGAGAGTTCAGCTATAAACAAGTCATGCACCCTGTAGAGAGTTCACCTACAATTAAATCACTCTCTAGAGAATTCAGCTACACACAAATCACTGTGCAGAGAGTTCAGCTGCAAACAAATTATCCTGTAGAGAGATCAGCTACAAACAAAACACTTTGCAGAGAGTTCAGCTACAAACAAATCAATCTTTAGAGTGATCAGCAACAAACAAATCAACTTGTAGAGAGTTCAGCTATAAACAAGTCATGTACCCTGTACCGAGTTCACCTACAATTAAATCACTCTCTAGAGAATTCAGCTACACACAAATCACTGTGCAGAGAGTTCAGCTACAAACAAATTATCCTGTAGAGAGATCAGCTGCAAACAAAACACTTTGCAGAGAGTTCAGCTACAAACAAATCAATCTTTAGAGTGGTCAGCAACAAACAAATCAACTTGTAGAGAGATCAGCTAGAAACAAATCAACCTGCAGAGAGATCAGCTACAAACAAATCAGCTTGTAGAGAGATCAGTTACACACAAATCAACCTGTAGAGAGATAAGCTAGAAACAAATCACCCTGTAGAGAGTTCAGCTAAAACAAATCAACCTGCAGAGAGATCAGCTACAAACATATCACCTTATAGACAGTTCAGCTACAAACAAATTACCCTGTAGAGAGATCGACTACAAACAAATCAACTTGCAGAAAGATCAACTACACACAGATCAACTTGTAGAGAGATCAGCTAGAAACAAATCACCCTGTAGAGAGTTCAGCTAAAACAAATCAACCTGCAGAGAGATCAGCTACAAACATATCACCTTATAGACAGTTCAGCTACAAACAAATTACCCTGTAGAGAGATCGACTACAAACAAATCAACTTGCAGAGAGATCAGCTACACACAAATCAACTTGTAGAGAGATCAGCTAGAAACAAATCACCCTGTAGAGAGTTCAGCGACAAACAAATCAATGTGCAGAGAGATCAACTACAAACAAATCACCCTGTAGAGAGATCATCTAGGAACTAGACACAATGTAAGGAGTTCAGCTACAAGCAATACACCCTGTTGAGATTTCAGCTACAAACAAATCAACCTGTAGAGCGATCAGCTAGAAACAAATCACCCTGAAGAGAGGTCAGCTACAAAAAATCACCCTGTAGAGAGATCAGCTAGAAACAAATCACCCTGTAGAGACTTCAGCTACAAACAAATCAACCTGCAGAGAGATCAGCTACAAACAAATCACCCTGTAGAGAGTTCAGCTAAAACAAATCAACCTGCAGAGAGATCAGCTACAAACAAATCACCTTATAGACAGTTCAGCTACAAACAGATTACCCTGTAGAGAGATCGACTACAAACAAATCAACTTGCAGAGAGATCAGCTACAAAAAATCACCCTGTAGAGAGATCAGCTAGAAACAAATCACCCTGTAGAGACTTCAGCTACAAATAAATCAACCTGCATAGAGATCAGCTACAAACAAATCACCCTGTAGAGAGATCAGCTAGAGACTAGACACAATGTAAGGAATTCAGCTACAAGCAAATCACCCTTTAGAGAGTTCAGCTACAAACAAATCAACCTGCAGAGAGATCAAATCACCTTACAGAGAGTTCAGCTACAAACAAATTGCCCTGTAGAGAGATCAGTTACAAACAAATCAACCTGCAGAGAGATCAGCTACACACAAATCAACTTGTAGAGAGATCAGCTACAAGCAAATCACACTGTGGAGATCAGCTAGAAACTAGACACAATGTAAGGAGTTCAGCTACAAGCAAATCACCCTGTAGAGATTTCAGCTGCAAACAAATCACCCTATAGAGAGATCAGCTAGAAACTAGACACCATGTAAAGAGTTCAGCTATAGAAGAGGTCACCTTATAGAGAGTTCAGCTACAAAGAAACCATCATGTAGAGAGTTCAGCTACAAAGAAACCACCATGGATGTAGAGAGTTTAGCTGCAAACAAATCACCTGTAGAGAGTTCAGCTAGAAGAAGTCACTTTGTAGAGAGTTCAGCTACAAAGAAACCATCATGTAGAGAGTTCAGCTAGAAACAAATCACCCTGTAGAGAAATCAGCTAGAAGAGGTCACCTTGTAGAGAGTTCAGCTACAAAGAAACCATCATGTGGAGAGTTCAGCTACAAACAAATCACCCTGTAGAGAGTTCAGCTAAAAGAAGTCACCTTGTAGAGAGTTCAGCTACAAAGAAACCATCATGTAGAGAGTTCAGCTACAAAGAAACAACCATGGATGTAGAAAGTTTAGCTGCAAACAAATCGCCTGTAGAGAATTCAGCTAGAAACAAATCACCCTGTAGAGAAATCAGCTAGAAGAATTTATCTTGTAGAGAGTTCAGCTACAAAGAAACCATCCTGTATATAGTTCAGCTATATTTTAAGTCACCCAGTAGAGAGATCAGCTGCTAAAAAATATCCTGTGGGGAATAATGGGCATGTAATAAATATATGTATATAATTTGTATAATTACTAATAAAATAAAAAATAATTGAAGTATTAAAAATCTTCTATAAGTTCTTTTCTTCTTCCTGTGGTAAATAAAAAAACACATGGGTTAAAAAAGCCCCAAAGCCAGCCATAGGCTGGCTTTGCAGTATACAAATACAAAAAGAAGTGATATCTAATCAAAAACAACCAAGCTGTAAAAAAAGGTGCAGCCCCCAAAAAGGCCATGGTGAAAAAAGATGTGAAATCCAAGGTGGCAGCCAAGAAATGGCTGTGATGGTAGGTTAATGGTAAAAATTTTAATAACGACAATTCAGGTGAATTTTGTGCCACTTGGTCTTGGCATCAAATTCACCTGAATTGTCGCTATTAAAATTTTTACCATTAACCTACCATCACAGCCATTTCTTGGCCGCCACCTTGGATTTCACATCTTTTTTCACCATGGCCTTTTTGGGGGCCGAACCTTTTTTTACAGCTTGGCTGTTTTTGATTAGATATATATGTATGTATGTATGTATGTATATTTGTCGCGTAAAATGTCTCTAGGGTAATTTTTAAAGGCGAAATTATGGGCAGCGTACAAAATTTTCCAGGCGATCCCCAGGGGCATAGGCGCATAGCCAAGGGTAGGCATGGGCGGGCATTTGCCCAACCATCACAAACTTTTGCCCAACCATCACAAGTAGCTTAAGATTCACGTGAGGATTCACAGCAGCACACAAAACAACCCTTCTGTAAAAAGCGTATATGTGTACCTCATTTGTTGAACCATGACTGAAGAAGGGATCGAGATAGATGGTGCATCACATGATCCATTACGCAAAAATTTCTTTAGGAAGTCCCTATAATGCACTTCATGTAAACACACGTGCCATGCTCCTTGGCTCGGTTTAAATTCGAAATTTAAAATGGAGTTGAAGCGTGGTACACTATATATAGTCATGGTACTGTATCTCTAAGTCACAGTGAGTGATAATCGTCAGTAGTCTGGCCCCCCGCCCCTTCGCATAAAGTAAAGGTCTGGTGAAATACAGATACTAAATCATTTCTAGCGCCCAGATTCGGCGCTAGCCAATTAGTGCATGCCAATGACGTTCACACAGAAATTGCCTTGGCAACACAATGCTTTTGTTCGAATTGAAGTACAATCATCTGACGTAACAAGCATTACGTGCGCTGTCTAATTGAATTCCTTTTGAAATGATTAGGTATTTGTATTTCACCAGACCCTTACTTTATGCGAAGGGGCGGACGGCGCCAGACTAAATCGTCAGTAGGATTCAGTGTGGAAGGTGCTGGCAGCAAAAGATTTCGTTTCAGTGGACTTGTCAAGCGTATTTTTTTGATAAGGAAAGTACCGCATAGCCTAACTTACTGCCGATGAAAGAAAACGTACTCTTCTAGATAACCGTAATGGCGTATGCAAATGGAGCTGGAAATGGAGAAAAGGTCAAGTCTTTGTAAAGTGTCACGTGTACAATTTGTACTGATTAATCGAGTTGTGGTTTACACCAGATTCATGCAAAATGTACATTGGCTGCTACTAGTCTTGGACGAAGCTTTCTTGGCATGCTGATATTTGTGATAAGACACATTATAGTTCATAAATTGGCGTCCCCGGCCTTCATTTGGGGCCATGTGGTGTTACTTGAAACATTTACTTGAAAAAGCATTACATATAGCTGTGATGGTTGGTCTGTAAGTTATACCGCCAGTTGATTTTAGAAAATATGTGATGAACTGTTTACAATGTTGGTTCTTGTAGGTTCGGCAGTTTGATGTCACATGATGCTCAGCTATGACGATTGTCGGTGGATACCTGCCCTACAAGTTTAATAGAATAGCATATAGCTAGTAAATGTTTGCATGCATGCAAGCAGCATTTGTTTACACTATATCATAGGTAGCTGTAGGCCTTGTGTGCATACACTTTTCATATATTCTTTTCTTTGATAATGTCTCACATACTGTCTCACATGAAAGTGAGCATGTTTCTTGTGTGTGTAGTTAAATTGATGTTATGCCCAACCATCAAATATTGGCTGGCTACACCCCTGGTGATCCCTACTTAAACGGTTCTACCGTACCATTTGATAATTATATCTAGTCAGAAATACAGCACCCTATTAATAAAATTAGGGTATTCTTTGTATAGTTATGTAACATGTTAGATCCACTAGTTGCTGAAATATTATTGTGCCTCACAATATGCTTAAAATCTTCTCTAATGAATATGCAATGCATGCCACCAATTTGACAAAGCAGTATTACATAACAGTATTTCATGCACTTGTTTGTGACCAAAAAGGTAACACAATTAACACCTACAGCACATTTAAATCACATGTCGAAACTAATGAGTTCTGTTGTCTAAACTGCATGTAAATATAGTCATAGATAATATATTATCTATGGTATAGTTTACAAAACATCTTCCTTATAAATGCTACACCTGCATCTACGTCAATAAAAATAGTTGTCATTACCATGATAAATAGCCCATGCATAACTTACAAAAATAATACAACCTAGTACTAAAGATAATACCAAGTACGAAATGCGGTTAAATTACGTCATTAATGCTTGAGAAAACTACAAGGCCTAAGGCTTCACACTCACCAGGAATAGAATCCATGTTGTATGAAGAGAGAATCGTATAATTTTTTTTCCCCGGGTTGGATGGACTGCCCTTGCCTACCACCCCCAGAAGAGAGAATCGTATAATGGGTGGAGGTGATAGAAACGTACGACGATTCTATTTAACACCGATCAAAACGTGCACACAGCAAAAGGCACAGTGAAATTATACGGCATAACAATTCTACAATAGGTTTTTGCTCTGTAGTATAATTGCTGAATTGAACAGATTATGGCTGTAGAATTACGCTAGATTATTCCTGTTATTATAGTTTGTAATGTTGTATTTTGTAGTTAAGCTTATTTTTGTATTCTGGACAGTACCTTGTACCAGGCTTACACCTTTTGTACTTGTCCTTCCCGGTCTGTGGTAAATTGATAATAATAATAGTTTGTTCAATTTGGTATTAATTTTACAGAGCAACTAAACGTATTGTAGAATTGTGTGTATTATTCTCAGCGGCGGAGGAAGTAGTTGATATGAGGGGGGGCTCCGCTGAGCTGACCCAGACTTATTTCTATAGTTTGGTAAGGTGAGACCAAAAAAAAAAAAAAAAAAAAAAAAAGGTCACAACCAACTCACAAGAGCTTTCCACCTCACCAGCTACCATTTCTAGCTGATAAACTACATAAAAATCCTTACATAGCTCGCTACACACTGACTACTTTGTTAGAGTGACTGCTCTATTAGAGTATCTCGATCTTTATCACGGTTTTCAGCCCCATTCCAAGAAAGATAATTTCGGTGTGATATCATTCTGAGGGGGGGCTAAGCCCCCCCTCAGCAGACCTAGGGGGGGCTTTAGCCCCCTCCCCCCCCCCCCTTTTCCGCCGCCTATGATTATTCTACTGTAACTTTACCTGTGGCAGTTAGCACGTGACGCCCACTATTAATAGACTAGGCGGATTCTAGACAAGTGAACTACTGTTCTTTTGTGTTTGAAATTGGGCAAAAGTGACTATTTCGATTGGAACTTCCAGACGAGTGGTTGCTACTCCTGCTTAATAAACAATATGATTGGAAGTCGCTAACAATTGCTGAAGGTTAGTTTGTATTGCATGGTTAAAACACTTTGATAGTCTTGTTCTTTAGTCTCGCGTATTAAACTAGGGTACCTTCACTCGTGTATGGGATGGGAGAGCCTCACCTGGCAGGCCATTGTACGAAAAAGGTGCAGTTTCCAGCTGGTAAGTTTGTGTGATGATGCATAGCTCTCCAGCCTTTTAGTGCCAGGAGTGCCCAGACTGATCACTGATAGGGGCCTTGAGAAAACTGACTACATAAATATTCACTGCCAAATTGCATCCCACATACTGAACGCTGATGGAGAGAACAAACACAACATACACAAAATGTGCCCTTAGGCTGATAATTGCTGTCTGCATGGTTGTGCTTACTATTAACTGCTATTATTATATGTAGCTATAGTCTGCCGCCATCAGCAATGCTCCACATACTTGAGCACACTGACATATCCATGAAATTCTAGTATTGTATTTCAGCCACATTTGTCCTCCATTTTTTTTTGGTCTTGCAGCATGTCCACGGCATCATGTGATCATTTTAATACAAATGACACAACTCATGTTAAATATATACATAACTCAGATATCAGTTGTAGTTGCACGTGACAGACAGTTGAAATACTCTACTTTTATCCCAATCTTACCGTGGTCTGCTCTTGGCAACTCCAGCCATGTCTTACTCCAGTGCTCTAATCCATCCTCATTTAAACATCAAGACACACGATAGTGTGTCGTGCGGCCCAAGAAGCCGGCGCGCCACACCGTGAGTATATTAACAGGAAGAAAGAAAACGCAATTTTCACACCTATGTAGCTCTGTGATCCCTTATCCGATTGGAACCACATTTGCTAGAGACGTGCCGCCCAGTTAGGGGAGTCTACATACCAAATGTGAAGAAAATCGCTCCAGCCATTTCCAAAATACGAGCGAGCAAACTTTCGTTTTAATTTCTTCGTTTTTTTCTTCTTCATCTTCTTCATTTCGCACACTTCGCAAAATTCGCCATAAAACACGAATGCTTGCTCGGATTGGGCTGAAATTTGGCACACTTAAAGGGCTCATTAAGGCGGATCTCCGTACCAACTTTGGTAGGAATCCGATGAACATTCACGGAGTTATGACCGATTATTTGCGTAAAATAAGGTCGAAGGTCTGTCACGCCTACAGGGTAAACCCCTTGGAGGAATCAGTTGAAAATTGATATGTAGATGGAGCAACCATCGTAGGAGTGCCTTTTTGTGGTTTGAAAGGAATCGACATAAAGACCATGGAGATATGACACAAAACCCAACCTGTAATTGTAATTGTAATTGTAATTTTTAAGCAGGGAGTCCACTCAGTAAAACTGATTTTCAGTGGAGCCCTGAACAAACATACAATAGACACATACAATAACTAATAATATACAAAAAAAAACAAAAAAAACATACATACATACATACATACACAACTAAGGATACATAGACAAAATTACACAGGAATTAAGAATTAAGATAATAATTACGAAATGACGACAAAGTGGCAGCCCCAGTAACAGTGGACTTAAGGTTGTTCCATAAAACAGTTCCTCGGTAGAAAAAAGTTCGTTTGCCATAGTTGGTAAACACTCTAGGAACAAATAAACGTTTAACATTACGACTAAGATGACCAGTAACATCCTTTGAAAACTGAAATATATCATGTAAATAAGGAGGAGAAATTCGATGTAAAGATTTAAAAATCTGAATAGCCGTATGAAAACGGCGACGTTCAGTCAATGTAAATTGAAACTTGGAACTGAAAGATGACGGCAGCTTATGCATAAATTTGGAATGAATCCTTTCAATCAAAATTACGCGATCGATTTTTATGAATAAAAAAATTATTAGTTTTCGTGTCTACCAGACAAACCGCTTAATGCAACGAGCTAAAATTCTATATGTAGCTGGAATAATCATCATAGAAAGTTCTTGCAATAGTACAGAAGAATCGGATTACAAATCACTGAGTTATGATTCGAAATGCAACAACGTGCAGCAAATGCGAGATCGAGATACTCTAATAGAACAGTCACCCTAATAAAGCATTCAGTTGCATGTATAATTTACTCAGTTATATTACATTGCAAGTTATTCTGTAGGGAATTCAGCTACAAACAAGTCACCCTGTAGTCAGATCAGCTAGAAGAAGGTACCTAATAGAGAGTTCATCTACAAAGAAGCCATCATGTAGAGAGTTCAGCTCAAATAAATCACCCTGTAGAGAATTCAGCTACAAACAAATTGCCCTGTAGAGAGATCAGCTAGAAGAAGTTACCTTGTAGAGAGTTCAGTTACAAAGAAACAATCATGCAAAGAGTTTAGCTACAAACAAATCACCCAGTAGAAAGTTCCGCTATGAACAGATCACACTGTAGAGAGTTCAGTTAGAAACAAGTCATCCTGTAGAGAGATCAGCTAGAAGAAGTTACCTTGTAGAGAGTTCAGGTACAAAGAAACAATCATGCAAAGAGTTTAGCTGCAAACAAATCACCCAGTAGAAAGTTCACGCTATGAACAGATCACACTGTAAAGAGTTCAGTTAGAAACAAGTCATCCTGTAGATAGATCAGCTAGAAGAAGTTACCTTGTAGAGAGTTCAGCTACAAAGAAACCACCATGTAGAGAGTTCAGCTGCAAACAAATCACCTGTAGAGAGTTCAGCTAGAAACAAGTCACCCTGTAGAGAGTTCAGCTAGAAGAAGTTACACTGTAGAGAGTTCAGCTACAAAAAAACCACCATGTAAGAGAGTTCAGCTACAAACAAATCACCTGTAGAGAGTTCAGCTAGGAACAAGTCACCCTGTACAGAGTTCAGTTAGAAACAAGTCATCCTGTAGATAGATCAGCTAGAAGAAGTCACTTTGTAGAGAGTTCGGTTACAAAGAAACCACCATGTAAGAGAGTTCAGTTGCAAACAAATCACTCTGTACAGACTTCAGCTACGAACAGATCACCCTATAGAGAGATCAGCTAGAAACAAGTCATCCTGTAGAGAGTTCAGCTAGAAGAAGTTACACTGTAGAGAGTTCAGCTACAAAGAAACCCCCATGTAAGAGAGTTCAGCTGCAAACAAATCACCTGTAGAGAGTTCAGCTAGGAACAAGTCACCCTGTACAGAGATCAGCTAGAAACAAGTCATCCTGTAGAGAGTTCAGCTAGAAGAAGTTACATTGTAGAGAGTTCAGCTACAAAGAAACTACCATGTAGAGAGTTCAGCTGCAAACAAATCGCCCTGTAGAGAATTCAGCTACAAACAAATCACCCTGTAGAAAGAAGAAGTTACCTTGTAGAGGGTTCAGCTACAAACAAATTACCCTGTAGAGAGTTCAGCTAGAAACAAGTCACCCTGTAGAGAGATCAGCTAGAAGAAGTTACATTGTAGAGAGTTCAGCTAAAAAGAAACTACCATGTAGAGAGTTCAGTAGCAAACAAAACGCGCTGTAGAGAATTCAGCTACAAACAAATCACCCGGTAGAAAGATCAGCTAGAAGAAGTTACCTTGTAGAGAGTTCAGCCACAAACAAATCACCCTGTAGAGGGTTCAGCTACAAACAAGTCACCCTGTAGAGAGTTCAGCTAGAAGAAGTTACATTGTAGAGAGTTCAGCTACAAAGAAACTACCATGTAGAGAGTTCAGCAGCAAACAAATTGCCCTGTAGAGAATTCAGCTACAGACAAATCACCTTCTAGAAAAATCAGCTAGAAGAAGTTACCTTGTAGAGAGTTCAGCTACAAACAAATCACCCTGTAGAGAGTTCAGCTAGAAACAAGTCACCCTGTAGAGAGATCAGCTAGAAACAAGTCACCATGTTGAGAGTTCAGCTAGAAGAAGTTACGTTGTAGAGAGTTCAGCTACAAAGAAACTACCATGTAGAGAGTTCAGCTGCAAACAAATTGTCCTGTAGAGAATTCAGCTACAAACAAATCACCCTGTAGAGAGTTCAGCTAGAAACAAGTCACCCTGTAGAGAGTTCAGCTAGAAGAAGTCACATTGTAGAGAGTTCAGCTACAAAGAAATTACCATGTAGAGAGTTCAGCTGCAAACAAATTTCCCTGTAGAGAATTCAGCTACAAACAAATCACCCTGTAGAAAGATCAGCTAGAAGAAGTTACTTGTAGAGAATTCAGCTACAAACAAATCACCCTGTAGAGAGTTCAGCTAGAAACAAGTTACACTGTAGAGAGATCAGCTAGAAACAAGTCACCCTGTAGAGAGTTCAGCTAGAAGAAGTTACATTGTAGAGAGTTCAGCTACAAAGAAACTACCATGTAGAGAGTTCAGCTACAAACAAATCACCCTGTAGAAAGATCAGCTAGAAGAAGTTACCTTGTAGAGAATTCAGCTACAAGCAAATCACCCTGTAGAGAGTTCAGCTAGAAACAAGTCACCCTGTAGAGAGATCAGCTAGAAACAAGCCACCCTTAGAGAGTTCAGCTAGAAGAAGTTACATTGTAGAGAGTTCAGCAGTTTAGCTGCAAACGAATCACCCTGCAGAGAATTTAGCTACAAACAAATTACCCTGTAGAAAGATCAGCTAGAAGAAGTTACCTTGTAGAGAGTTCAGCTACAAACAAATCACCCTGTTGAGAGTTCAGCTACAAACAAGTCATCCGGTAGAGAGATCAGCTAGAAGGATCACCTTGCAGAGAGGTCAGCTACAAAGAAATCACCCTGCTTCATCTTTTCTTCTTCCTGTAGTAAAGAAAAAATGACAGGTTAAAAATCCCTAAAGCCGGCCATAGGCCGGCTTTGGGGTATACAAATACAAAAAGAAGTGAAATCTAATCCAAAACAGCCAAGCTGTAAAAAATGAGTGTGGCCCTGAGAAAGGCTATGGTGAAAAAAGATGTGAAATCCAAGGTGGCGGCCAAGAAATGGCTGTGATGGTAGGTTAATGGTAAAAATTTTAATAACAACAATTCAGGTGAATTTGGTGCCGCTTGGTCTTGGCACAAAATTCACCTGAATTGTCGTTATTAAAATTTTTACCGTTAACCTACCATCACAGCCATTTCTTGGCCGCCACCTTGGATTTCACATCTTTTTTCACCATAGCCTTTCTCAGGGCCGCACTCATTTTTTACAGCTTGGCTGTTTTGGATTAGATAATATGTAACACAAATTGTGTACAATTGCATAAAAATTAATGTAAATAAGTATTCGTTGGATGTTTAAGCTTTACTGCTTGTAGGAATCAAATTCAATACCATGATTCTCACAATTTAAAGTGCAATCTCACATCTCCATGGTCAGATAATCACTGATTGTAGTTGCATACTAATACATCCCTTATGTATATGTGCCAGTCAATTCCTCTAGAATTGTATTACAGTGCATCTTTTCTATCTGCACACACTGTATTGGCCATGCACTGCTTGTACATGCCCCATTAGTAGGTTGTCCCGTTGGTGATTGTACTTGGTTGTATTTGCCCCGGGCCTAGTTATACAACCAAGTACTAAGAATAATACGAAACGCGGTTAAAATTACGTCATAAATAAATAAATAAATAAATAAATAAATAAATAATTAATAAGTAATGTTTGAGAAAACTACGAGGCCTAGAGACATGAACTAACCGGGGATAGATTCGCCTGTGAATGAAGGCACAAACGTATAATCATCGCTCCTGTTTGTGCTGATGACTTGACCATACGTGTATTTCTATATAACGCCCAGTACCACACCCTTGCTTAATTACTTACATTGCGCGAAGATTAGTGATGCCCGTGCAGGAGAGCCAGAAGCCACTTGTGTAACAAGAAGATTACAAGTAAGTTTTTATGTTTGTAACATCTCAAGTCTCCATGCCAGCTGCCAGTGGATTCATTCACGTAAATAAACAATACAAGAAAACATTAAACTGACATATGGCTGCCACGCTCTTTACAATAAGCTTACAGTTACATATAAATACAAGTAAACAATTTTGTCTTGTGCAGCTGGCATGGCGAACTTTCTTTGTGTTGGTGTCAGGCAATTCAATTCGTGCTTAATCTTTTTTGCCTTCACCTGGCGTAGCTACTAGGCTCTAGTGGCTTGGCTGTCTTCCTTTATCTGGTTCATCTGGCTTGCATACGCCTACAGCATTGTGTAGCTATCTCCTGAAAGTTGTGTATGCATAACTATAGTGTGTCACCCATCACTGTGCCATTGCTACATCACTGATGAACCTTACTTAGCTCTAGTTGATGTTGATATGCATTGCTGTATATTGGCTAATAATTTTTATCTGCATGGTGATGTTGCCTATAATGTATTGCTGCAAACAATACTGCAATAATGTATAGTTCTCTCCTGTATGTTTTGTATACATATACTTTGTACACATCACTGTGCCATTACCACACCAATGATGTACTGGCACTTAGCTACTGGTGGCCTTTAGTTACGATGCCACTATTGTGTTATATCTGTCACTACTGTGACATAATGAGTTGATTTGGAGATAATGCATTCACCACCTAATAGCCTCACCGGGGGCTGTCACGTTGGTGCATGTACTTGGTTGTATGTGACGCGGTCCTAGTAATAACAATAATAATAATAATGGCTTTATCAGGAGGTACATGGGGCAAGACAATGTTACAAGAAGAAAAGAAAATTATAGTAACAACATCAAAAGGTCTGTTGGTATTCAGTACCAACAGCCTGACTATATTATACTTACAACTACAAATCATACAACTATAGTAGATGCAATAAATTATTAAATGTACATAGTAGCTACATATATATGTGACTGGATTTGTAAAAAGGGCTCTTCCACACACATACAATTTATGAAATTTGACATTTCATAACTTGGAATTGGATAAAGATATTGACTGGAGATTTGGTCAGTAGTGAGCACCAACATAGGTTAATACATGGAGAACATTTCAGGTTTGTATCATTCTTGCATGAACATCAAGTTATGGTCTTCCAAGTTCATAATATTGGATGTGTGTAGAAGAACCCTTTTCGCAAATCTGGTCACATATATAGTTTACAAGGTATTATATTTTATTTCTAAGCACGAGGCACATGCAACCAAGTTGGATCCTTGACTACACGTTCATCATTTGGTCGCAAGCCCTAGAGTCTGTGTAAAGGAGGTCTGCTAGATTTGTATTCAATAACTACTCACCTTATGACAGAGTATCCAACATGCTCAATAATCTTAGCTGGAGGCAGGTGAAATGAACACAGATTACTAAAATAATTCACCACCTACGTCTACCAGACATTGATGTTAACATTTCATTCTCGTGTAACCAACTACACATGGACACTCAAAAACATTTTTACAATTATCGGCAAGAATTAATGCGTATGCAAATTCAAGTACACTGTAGTACAAAAGCTACAGAATTAACTCAAACAACCTAACAATAAGGAATGTATTCACAGTGCACAGCCACCATAGTGTGAGTGGGTGGAAAAGATATACATGCACAGTAACATAATTGACACAACTGGCAATTACAATCTGAGGGACAGCTGTTATATTTTAATGAATTACTATTACTGTGCAGGCATTACAGGGGAGCATGTATGCACAAAGTGAATTACATTACAAAAATAGTTAAAGCACTCCAGATCTAAATCTGAAGTGGTTACATCATCTGGTAATAGCCTTTGTTGTGATCTCTTATATGCTCATTCCCTGTTGCCTCCTAGTATTTAGCATGAGGTACTTCATTAATCTTTACATTTTGTATGTACAGTAGTAGCTATGACATGTGGATGGGGTTCACGTTGCTAGTGATTCTTACATTTAAATATCATGTTCCACTTCTTAACTCATTTTTTTCTAGAATTTTTAAGTCAGCTTGCAACTAAGGGTAATCATCTGGTAAAAGTACAAAAGTACATCATCAGCGTAAAATTTTATTCTGCTTTTTATGCCCTCTGGTAGGTTATTTATAAAACATAGGAACTGCAAAGGAGCTAGGACAGAGCCCTGGGGTACTCTTGAGGTAACATTGGTTGTCCTTCTACAATAATGTAGTTCATTGGTGTATATAAGTTTTCTAGCCAGGAAAAAAAGTTACCTCGTATACCACAATGATTAAGTTTGTGAATTAGACAGGAATACTCAACTAAAAAGATTGCATCAGTTTGCAGATTACTGTCCATGGTTAGAGTGACTGTTCTCTTGATTAGCCCAGATAGTAAAAGCTAACATCATCCATACCTCACATCTCTGGCATGATTCTCACAATATGAGGTAGTATTGTATCTCACACCTACAAGCAATGCAGCTCAAATTTCCAACAAAAGCTTGGTATATTTTAGGATCAGTTTATGTATCTATACATATAATTAGTGTCTCATGTACATGATACTGCATGTTTAAATGAGGAAATTGTGCTGATTCAGAGTGCTGTAGACATGACTGGAGTGACCAAGAGCAGACCCAGTGAGATGTGGAATAAAGTACAATAATTACGTTATATTTATATGAGCTGGCCCATACGCCCTAAAATGATCCATGGAGGTGAAATTTGGGGAATAAGTGGCTGTGGCTGATCACTGTCAAAGATGCCTGCCTCTAAAGGATGAAATAGTCACAATTTAATGGATATGTCAGTTTGCACAAATATGATTTCAGTATGTACCTGCAAAGCTGGTGAAGGCAGAATGTATGTATAATGCACTAATAGCTACTCACCGTAAACAGCAGCATAGCTATGACAGAATAGATAGCCAGCATAGGTGCACAACCACAGCTGGAAACTGTGCTTTCTTTGCACAATGCCCTACCTGGCAATGCCACATATATTATAGGCCTTTTCTTCCGACAAAGGAAACGCGTGGCCTGCATGGCAACGTGAGATTAACTGGAACCTAGAACAATATAACACATGTTTCGCTTACTGGTAAGTAGTAGGTGTACCAATATGAAATGATTCAACACCACTGAACATCTACAAGCCACTCGTGAGTAGCAAACCTGAATATCAAGTATTAATTTCAGAGGTGGATCATTTAGGGTACAGTACTCTATATTCAACAATTGAAAATGGCTGCTTGGGCCATTTTCTTTCTCCCTCTGCAAGCTACAATTGAACACTCTGTGGCAACCTGTAAATAAAGCTACCTCTTCATCACAACATACATGTGATAGTCCTGAATGGAACACTTCATTATAATTTACTTAGTCATTCTTAGTGTTTATGTGCTCATCTTGTATGTTATTTGTTGGTTTCAGTATTTTTGTACTATTCCTTGCCATATTTGTACTGTGTATTTTGCACGTATAGTCACATGTGTCTGATGTATTTGTAACATCTTAATGAAGGTCAGTTTTCTTTCTAAGGTTTGGCATAGTGGCATTAGTGGGTGTACCGAAAGGTTGATATGAGAGGCGGCAATCGTGAACTTGACTAAGCTGGAGCGAATATAGCATGAAACACATACCAGTACATGTAGCATTGGTAAGTAATAAGCATCAGCCCTGAACTACTGTAGACTTGTTCACTCCACTATTTTCACAAACATGTACAAATGCTTTTATACGGAAAGCGCCTATACCGTGCAGTAGTAGGCCAATTGCTACCCAAGAAACAATCAAACAATCTACTAACCTTAGTAGCCAAAGCAATTGAGCTGTGTTTCAAAACTTCAGGCGTGAAACACAGATAGCCAAGTAGTTTCGTATAGGTGCTATATGTGTGCTTCCAATCCAGCTAGGGCTGTCTATTATCTATGCATGGTACCATAATTTGTTTGCAATACTTCTTAGATAATATATACAAACTTTTTCTCACCAAATATAATTCCCCCACTAACTTTTCTTGCAATATACAATACAAATGAACTGTATAACAATAAGCCTCACAAAACCATCAAAGACATAAATTTGTGGCACACCTTTATATAAGCTTTGGCTATATGCAATATGATTATTTGGTCTCCTAGCAATTAACCCAACTAAATTACAATAGGTATTCACTGCATGACAGCTGTTTTGATAACATATACATGACCTAATTTCAGAAGTTCATGTAGCAGGAGTGATATACACTGTAAAATGAGGCAACAAAGACATGTGCAGAGGTACCTGTACCTGATCAGGATATTAATAAGAAATGTACATAGCTTGCTGTAGTTGGTTTGCGTTCACCTGAGCCCTCACTTTTAAACATTCTGTAATGCTGCACACCATGCAGAACTGTTAATCAAAAGGTGCTTTGACTTGACATGTTTGTTCTAGTATAAAGCCACTGGGAGTGAATATACATATTCACCTCAGTCTTTAAAATCACAGGGGCTCAGGTGAATATGAACTGACTATAGTACAGTGTGCACACTGTAGACATACATGGGTATTTAGCACACAGCTGCTATATACACGTAGCTATAATAGTGCACGTCACTTTAAATGAACATCACAGACAAGTCATGTAGGCACATGTATATCATACACAAAACATGGTACATCCTATACCGGTAATTATATTTTACCCAGTGACATGTATTTTATAAAGTATATAATTTATGTATATTCCTAGACATCAAGGATTTTAAAACTTTGATATCATTAGTTAAACCTCCGCTGCTGCAATATAACATAAGAATAGTGTGAAAATCACAGAACCTTTCTATTTTGCTTTGAAGTTAAGTACCTTACAATCTATAGCTACATTTATGAACAAGTATACTTGAATATGGAAAAATTTCATGAGAATGCATGGATACACAAATGTTAAATATTGCATACATGCATGCATGCATCTATGCAATCAAGTATATATTTACAGGTAGCTATATATGTAGCAGTGCTATATAGCATAACTGCTTTTTTGTGCTAAGCAAGCTAATTTTTAAAAATGAAGCTTACTTGCTTTCTGTTGCTGTGTGGCATCATCTCAAGCTGTTATCTGTGCTGTGATGCTCTAACTGTGAACAATGTCTGCACAGGAGTATACAGTACCAGGAGGGAAAGTACAGGGCTTTACCTGTCATCTACTAGCACATTTAAACCAATTGTAGCTCTTTCTACCAGAATCCATGTGACCACAAAAGCAACACTATTTGTTCATTACCAATTGGCTTTTTATGACAGAAGTTGTGACTTTAAAAGTATCCTCCAAGTAAACTCATTTAATGCTGGATCAATGGTACATATTGGAAATCAGCAAGACTACAAAACAGCTACAGGATATTACATGGCCTATATCAATCCCGGATATTACAACATGGAGGTACACTACACAGCATCCAGCAGTATCTCCCAATCTTCCAGTAGCGACTACCAAACTGCTGTTATAAATGTGATGTGGTTTGAAAATGTCAACATGGCTTCTGATGGAATAAAATGTTATCCTACGCCAAAAATAAACTACAATAACATTCTTAGCCCAATAAAGGATTTGGAGACGAATCTGTATGCACCTTGGAATGGAATTATTCTTGCAGCCTATCAATTCTCAGTGTATACTTCGTCTTCATCACGATATATGATGGCAAGGATGAATGTCAATGATCAACAATTAAAATCAACAACAATGATCAACCAAGGGTACTATATAGATTTCAGTGGTCTATGGATGAAGTATCAGTATGACGGAGAATACCACTTTGGAATAACCTACCGTAACACATATAGCAGAACTTACTTTGAAGACTGCCGAAATTCTTATAAGGATAACAAAAATTTATATGCCATAGTTTTACCCTCTCGATGCCGTGTAGTTTGCAACATTGAACCCACTTCCACTTGGTCTTATTCATATTCTTCATGGAAGAACACTGACATATCGTGCAGCTTCTCACTTTACCAAGATACCCATCTCCTTGTTAGGTATCAGTACACTAGTACCGGTCGGAACACATATACAAAAATGTGTTTGGCTATCAATGGGGCTACACAACCACACACTGCTACAGTTCGAGGTAATACCGGATACGCTGGTAATACAGGGTTTTGGCAAGGAGTGCTTTCAAGTGGATCATACACAGTCACTCTGCAACAATCCAGTGGTAGCAGCTACACTCATTATGTTTATGGGTCTAGTTATGAGCAATACACTCGAGCTATGGATGTAGTAAAATGCTCCTAAAGCTACTCAAAAGGTATTTTCTTTCTGAGCACTAGTCTGCACACTGATTTTTGCACATGCACGCACTGACTGTTATGCTATTCTATTTTTATCTCCATGGACAGAGTACTAACAGCTGTTTGTTTATAAAAGATATGCAATGAATCCAAGTGAAATACACGTAGCATGCTTAACTTTCAAGTAATTATTGGCATGATTAAATTTCATTTTGAAAAGTGAACAGTAAAACAAGAGAAATCTATGACTGACATAGGTCACAAAAGGTATGGAAGGGGATACTAATATAAGTTGCCTTTTCAGTTGCAGACTGCATGAAACTATCACTGGTCATCATCATATTATTAGTTGGAAGTTGCCAAGGCATTCAACTCTTTAAATCTTGCTGTGCTGTGCAATGTAAGTGCAAGAAGGATTGGTTGATTATAGACCACTGCCATACAATACACATTCATTCTTTAGCATGAGCACTGTGTTTTATAAATAAAAGTTCTTTGCTTCCCCTGCAAACATCTAATAATATTGAAATACCACATTCTGAAAGTGTAGCATATTATTATGTAAACTGGGTGTGGTCTACAAACCATTACCCTTCCATAAGTTTGTGGTGAAAACTCAAAATTTTCTGACCAGAAAAACATAAGTACTTAACATTTAACTTTCTATTGCATGTATATACGGTGCACCAATTCCTTACCATCCACTGTACAGTAGCCAACAGCTAATATTCCACCATTTTACTTGATGTTGACTGTATCGTGCAGGCAAGCTCAAATAGGGGTAGTAGGGGGGTGGAGGGGAGGGAAAGAGGTTGTTTACAAAATGAAAGAGGCATGAATTAGGCCAGATGATGGGCCATAAGGTCACAAAACTGGCTTAAAGGAAAGGACATTTACAACACTGGTGCTTATTCAACACCACAGAGCTGTACAGTCACATACAGCCATTCCCAGGCGGGCCAGAGCTCCATTAAGGTTCTAGACCACTTGTACAACTCACCACTGGGCTTGGAAAAATCAGTCAGCAAACACAGACCACTCAAGTCTAGCTGATTTTAATTGTGAAATTTGATAGTTTAATGATGTAGCTTTGTGTTCTTGGTGAAAAATCAAATCTGCTGTCATGGGCAATAACACTAGTTTTCCCAGATCCATTCATACATTAAACGTTTGTCACACATTAACACCAAGCTGAGTGAACAATATTTCTTTTATCCTCTGCCTCTTTACATCCATATTGAAACCACATACTGAAAGTATTGCATACAGACATCCACATTGAAAACCTTACATTGAAACTACAGAACAGTTTCCTCAATTTTGTGCATCAACAATAGCTGTTAATCCAGGGTGGTTTAAGTGGGTGGGCTTTGCCCCACCCAATAACTTGGTCTTGAAATGTTTATATGGATACTGTAGTAGACCAGTTAATTGAATTATAGATGAAATGTCCACTGGCATATCTGCATTTTTTTATCCTCCTGTCATGTATACATTAATTTACTATTAAAATATACTACTGTATGCAAAAAAAAATTGTGTGTATAAAATGTTGTGGATTTTGTGGTATGAACCTGATCCACAAAATTAATCCACATGAGATTCATGTAGCACCTCAAGGAAGCCAGAAAGCAGTAGTCATTCCTTATAGCTAATCTCATTAAAGCACACGCTAATGGGCAAAATTACAACAGTGCCCACTTGATGGATTTCTTTAAGTATCTGCAACTCTGATATCCCAGCAGGCAAGATTCCTCTGTGTCGTGAAGTATGTATGGTTTGTTTCTTCACTATCTATCATGGGGCCATGTGTTGCTGGAACAATTGATTCTAATTATCAGTTAGTTAGTATACACTGTACCCATCCTCCTCGTCGTATTGCAAAGTTCACATCATGCCCAATCTGACAAATTGCAGTACTAGCATTGAAGTGAGGTAAGCTATAACTCCAAATCCATGAATTTCTTCTCATCAAAATTAACCACAAACATTTTTTAACCCATGAAATTTAATGTCCTTGCAATATGTTTTTCACAAACCACAAAAATTTTACCCACGGATTTACAATGGTGTTAAGTATTGATTCACTTCAGCTTTTCAGTATGAAACACAGGTAGTTGCAATGATCCTCAAATCGTATACCAGTAGTAATTATAAAAACTCTGATCACTCACATTCCCAATGCTATACACTGCTTTTTCCACATTCGTACATTACCTATGATAAGGTGCATGTCTACAGCTAATGATTAAATTTGTGTCAGGGAGAGAAAGCATCAGTCATATCACCATTATTCAGCTATACTCTAAGACAATTGTGGCTGTGTGTGCAGCTATAGATAGACTGCATGAGCATAGTTTTTCTTAAGTACATGTTGCATATGACTAGCATTACAATCACGGTGGGAGTTCATACTATAAGTGACCGAGATTTTTTATCTCCTCTGACAAGATTGAGCTAGCCTACGCATTTACATGTACAGTAGGCATCAAATAAGTTCCAGTTTCACTGGCATTTCATTCCATTGTAAAAGCAGTCGAATGGCATCAAAAAATGACAGTGGAATGGTATTGAATGGCAGTAAAATAGTGGGTGTCAAAATAGCAGAGGAATGGCATCGAAACGGCAGTGTAATGGTGACAAAATTCCACTGATATGGTGCCAGAATGCCATTGAAACAGCAGTGAAATTCCATGCAACAAAACAGGAAATTTTGTTTAAGCCTACTGTACTGATGTACTCTGAAGCTATACATATTGAAATTAGCCATTGGGATTGCGAACCTAATAAAATATACTGATTTTAGCAGAATTCCGCATATCTACCGACATGGTAAGTTCAAAAACGTACGAGAAACCCACTAAACGTTGGCTTAGGAACATGGTGTCTGTTCATATAGGCCTACAGAAACTAGAACAAAGCTATTCTAAACTAAGTTACTCATGCGGCACTTTCTCGAAGCGGCTTTCCTTAACTTTTGTCTTTAAACTGAATGGCCTGCTCGAGGGTAACAACTCTTCGTACAATTCCCTCAGATTACTGAAGTATTATTTATGTACACAATGTTCCAGGCCGTTTTTTTGTTTAGACTAATTTGTTTAAGGTGAATTCCCATAGTCTTGGTAACTGGTGAATCCCACAATACATTACGTATTAGGCAAAATGACGAACTGGGTTCAGAAACAGTGCTGGGCCCACGTATCCGCTGCAGCTACAGTCTTGAAAATAAGGTGGAGTATTCCTTAGAGGTATGTGCATAATTAGCAGACTGTTTTTTGTTGGTATCACTACGTAAGGCCAATGAAACTTGATTACCAGTTTCTCGCTCAGATTTTTGAAAATTTGATGCGGGCGGGCGGTTATTATTCATTATTTTTCCAAAAGCACAACGTACATCCAAACATGATGATTTCTGTCAAAAAACAGTGAGATCTACACTGATTATTCTTGCATTAAATAGCTAAAGTAGCTACGTTACTAAGGCCCCTATTCGGTGATTATTGGTTTCTCATCCAGCCTTTCTAATTATTATGATGCGGGCGGGAGGGTATTACCATTATGCCATTATTTTATAATATTAACACACTGATTTACAGATCTTGTCCAAATTGTCTTTCTTTCTTACTACAAACATTTCCTTTACCAGCTGATTCTACTTTTCGTGATCGCCAACTGTTTTTCAACAGTCAACTGAAAGCCTGCTTTGATGAAGTCGATAGAACACAATTGCAACTGGCACTACAGCAATTTGCTAAGGAAAACAACAGTTCTCCTGGTGATATATAGCGCATTGTAGCATTCATCAACAAAAATCATAACAGTTTGGTATCACGTGTTCTTCTGAGCATGCTCAGAGTAAATAATGGCTTACCATGCAGTAGCTTAAGAAGGATGCAGGCGGTGGATGAGAAACTAATAATCACCAAATAGGGGCCTAATCTATAACAAGTAATTTTTCCATTAGAGTATAGCTGATTGCTCTATTAGAGTAAAAATGACTGTTCTATTAGAGTATTTCGATCTTGAAATACCAATAATGAAATTCCATGCGGGTGCATCAAAAGCATGCGGGCGATGACGCGAAACTGCTAATCAAGTTTCATTGGCCTAATGGTGTGGGCACTTCGAAAATGCACGAAAATCACTGTGTTTTTACACCATTTTACGTACTTTTGGGGGCGTGTCCCTTTCAATATTAATGTATTGATTATTAACCAAATAAATTCAATATGACATTTCACAATCAGCTCTACAGCGAATTAGTGAATGTCAGATAGTACTTGGGGACTAACACTCTCCTGGTAACCAGGAAGATCTTATAACACATTGATAAATCCTCTTTAAAGTTGTGAACAAGAGCCTGCAAAATAGAGTCACGCCATGCCAAGTGTATAGCTCCCTTGAATATTAAAACAATGAACAGGAAGCCGTCACAAGGTTAAAATTCCTACCGCCTCGAGCCGACCTACTACGGCGTCACCAATGAATCAAACAAACAAACAAACAAACAAAAGCAAAAACTCATGTTAGATAAAAACATGACTTACGCGAGACCAACGCCCGGGAACGCCCTCCACTTGCAGACAGCTCACTATAACCACGTGCACCTTTCTTACGTCACGTTCTCGCACGTGCTTACTACTGTAAGGTCAAGCGGATTAAATCATCGAGTCATCATGAGTCATCTCAGTGGTCACTTTTCATTGAGAAGTTGTACACACTAATAGAAGATCTATTAACTCCAACAAAGAGACAGGACATGGCATCGAACGTTTTTAACAGCCTCATGTTGGAGGTCACAGGATTGGCAGCGAACACTTCACGAGCAACGATTAAGAAATATTTCACTCAGTGTTGCTCTGGTCTAGAGGTGATTACTATAGGCAAGAAGGGTGATGCAGCCATCGTGGAGATAAAACAGATAACTGGAGACAGTGAGTTGTTTTGCTTCAGAGTGTGGTTGGTACACTTGCTTTGTGTTTGTGTGCATCTGTAGGTTTACTGTTTATAGTAAATAGTGAATTTCAAAATACATGTTATACTGCTGTATCTTTGTCTACTTTTAGTATACATTCTTCCAGGCCACTTCAACTAAATCTTTTGTTTCTCAGGCCAAGTACAGAGATAGTCTCGCATGGCCAGACCCTTTCCTTGCAGCCCCTTATCGATTGGAAATTATAAGTGCTGTGCTACAATGGTATGGAATAGTTTGTGAACGTAATAATTTTCAACTCGTTATTGGTGATGATTGACTGACTGGGTAACACCTAAGATTAAAGGTACAAAACGCAATGGATCTTCCCTTGAATCTTCAGTCTGTTCTGATCGGCACATCCACTCAAAATCTTTTGCCTACTTTCCTTGTTAATCCAGCCTGTTTGTCTGTATTCAACTGTACTTGTTGAAGATTCAGTGGTAGGTAGTACACTGGTCCATAGTTGTCGGCGTTCTTCACCTCTTTCTTTAGTAATTACACTACTTTGGTGATTAAGGGATTGCGTGAGCCAATTTACACTCACCAACCACTAGGGTTTGTAGTCTTTTTTAAATATGTGAACTATTCCGGACCCTTGTAGTGTAACATGTGGGTAGATATAGGCCAAAAACTGTATCTCTGTGAATTCCCCAGTTCACGGTGAGCACAATGAGACAAAGCATCATCATAGCTTGCTCCACTCATGACTTATGATTACGTGTGATTTATTTTCTGTGTGATCACTACGTTTTGCTTGTCCTGCTGTCTATCCCACAGCATTCACCAAGTAAGGCTGAAGTCCATTGGTTATTTCCCTATAAGTTCATTGGTCAATGTGTATATGTTTGTGGCCAGTAAGACGATGTGTTCAATATCCTGTCAATGTCACATTTTATGTTGGCTTTTCCTGGTAGTAATGGTTCAAGGTGCTATTTTGCTTTAATGATATGGTGGTGACCTTCGTTGATAAAATGATTATGCATACCTCCTGAGTATATGCTATACGTATCACTTTGACAAGATCTGTATAGAACAGTTTTCTAAGCTTGAGCAGTGTTCTGCCTAACTCTTTACCTACCAAAGTAGAGATTGTATACTATTGTTGTATCGACCCAATGGAGTATTTATATCTGTGTGTGTAGTCCACTTTGGTATATGTGACCGCTCAGCAAAAACCCGGCTTGTTCGCACAATTAAAAAAAAATTATTCACTCAGCAATATCAGCAGCGTCCAAGGAATGGACCACAAAAGTTTCAGCCTTCTGTGGTGTGTAGTTTTGGAATTATAGTGATAGACAGTAGGAAGAACAAGGTAATTGATTTGTACAGCGACTATACTGAAAATAAACTACAGGCACTTACATTCGCAGCCATAACTTCCGTTGGATTTGGCTTAAAACGTTCACCATGGATCAGCACATCAGCCAAGGTATAGTATTATCCCTATAGATACTTGCGCATGTGGATATGAAGGCGGTTTGGTAGAAGAAAAGATGACAATCTTGTTTACGTTTTTACCACATTGTAAATAAATGCATGTAACACACATACAGTTGGAGCTAGAGAAACGAAACAAAGATTTTCGAACTTTCCATGAACAGGCGAATAAGATGGTATATAGTTTTAATCAATTTGAGTCTTCCTTCTTTGAGTACTGGCCCGATAAAAACTTGTGTAATTTTTTTTGTAACATGCATAATTTTACAAATTATTTTTAAATTTTGATTTTCTTAATATACATGCTTGTGCGAACAAGTCAGGTTTTTGCTGAGACGGTCACATATACGTTAACTACTGTCTCTAGCATGTGTAACATAAACAACCAAAAGTCATGTACCTTGTACATCTCCTTGTATGTATAACAGTATCACAGGGATATATAGTTATGTAATTCACATTGAGTAAATGTGACTAATGACTCTAGTGGTACTAACATCAGCTGGTGTGGATCGATGATCATTGCTCTGCCTGTTTAAAACATTATGTAATTAAGTTGCACACTAGTAAATCCAGCTAGTAGCAAAGCGTTCTCAAATTTTTATCGTCCAATGGCTGGACATACTCTATAGCATGTATCGGTTATAACAACATCCTCTGTTAACATAATGGTACTATAGGTTCATACTATCTACAGTCACTCGTGCATCCCAGCTAGTAGCTATGTTATGTTATGTGGTTGTATATGTGATGTTAAATAGAATATAAATCTGTGTACATGAAATGCGACATAGCCATGGGGCAATGCTTCATGTAAGACGTATTTATCTATTTCTTGTAGTACAAAAGGTACTGCTACAGATGCCTCACACTATAGACGGTAAACAGGTTACCTTAAAGCAACTGGACGTCATTCCACCGGGGTACAACTCAGAGGATATTGATACAATAGTGGTCAGAGGGGATGTGAAAGCAGTTGGAGAAGAGGCTCTGGAGTTGTTCTTCACTAACAAGAGGAGATGTGGAGGAGGGGAAATTGTTAGTATTAAAATAGAAAGTGACAGTGAAGCCTTTATCACTTTCCAGGACCCTGATGGTATGTACTGTACATATGTATGGTACTGTATGTGTGTAGTGTGGTGTATAATCCAGACATTATGTACATTGGTAATAGTCAGTACATGGGAACTGGACTGGAAAATTAGTACATTCAATAATTAGAGTACTTTTGGTTGGTCCCAAGCTGTCGAGACAGTATATCAGGTTACATTGTACCATTGTTCATAAGAAA